>NW_010338831.1:16412-19175 GCF_000700745.2 Antrostomus carolinensis
TGCCAAACACCGTTCTTCATGAATATGTATAATTAGATGTTCTCTGTGAGTGAGAAGCAGTAATTAATTCAGCGTTAAACATCACAACCTATTACTTGAACTCCATGGCAACCAACATTGCCAACAGAGAAAATGAAATTTCAAAGTCTATTTTTAAATTATTACAGTTACACATTTCCCAATATTTCAAAGCAAGCTTGTACTATTTTTGGATACAGACAATTTAAGTTAACTTCTCTAATTGACAAAAGATCGAAGAGACAACTAATGATTTTTGCTTTTATTTTAAAAAAGGTTTGATGGCAGTGAATTACTGCTTCTGTGATACTCAGGTGTTTGAAGGCAGAGGAAAGGTAGCTGACATTCACAGTAGTCACTCTGTGATACAGACAGCACTCCTAGGGATGCAGTCCCAGTGGTTTGCAGTTTCAGACATATTGCTCTCACTGCCTGCTTTGACCAACCAGGCCAACACGCAGAGGTCTTAGGTTCTGACCTTAATGTTTGATTCAGTGATTTTTACCCTTGAACTCACTAAAGATGAAAGTAGGCTGAGGAAAGTCACCATGAATCAGCATAACTCCAAAATCCAAATAGCCTGGCTTAAACACGGATGTTTGTACCTTTGCATTTTCTTCCTACCTAAACAAAGCCAACAGAGTTCACAATCTTTGGCTTAGGAAAGTGGGAACAGAAAAATAAAAAACAAACAAAAAAACAATGGCATTTAGGAAAGCAAATTCCAGAATGCACAGAGAAGTGACTACAGATCCCTAGGAATGCCAGTCTAAAGGAAAAGGGTAGTAAGGAGTGACATTTCCTTAGAGAAAAAACACTAATGGCAGAAATACCAATCATCCTGTGGTTGGAGGTAAAATAGCATACAGAGCTAGAGGACTAGAGGATAGATTTGACTACGCCCTGAGCACATCCTGTATCTTAACTTGAAGACAGTTTAAAAGCACCAGGTGAGTCTGCTAAGGACAGGTAAAAGGTACAGTATGAGATGATACTTTCAAAGTCTGCAAGACAAGGCCATAGTCAGATGCAATTAACAAAGACCATGAAAAACAACAAGAAACTCCTGTAAGTATTTTAATAGAAGAAAAGTGTCAATCTACTACACAGTGAAACTGGGACCTTGCTTAGGGATCTCACCTGGAAAGTTGAAATTAGGAATGCCTTTTTTTGCATCATCATTTCCTTAAACATCCATTAGCTCTCATAATTAATACCAGCAATAGGTGGTGAGACATCAATCTCTAATCAGGGAAAAAAAAAAGAATTAGAGAATAACTTGGTAAATCATACATTTTCAGTTTGGCCTGGCTCTTCTTGAAGAGCTGCTGGATGAGCTGTTGGCATTTATCTTGGAGGTCCCCTGGGATACAGTAAGTTACCAGAAGACTGCAAAATGGCAAACAACAAAAAGGAGGAACCACAGACCTATAAAACCAACAGCTTAACTTCCATTCCCAGAACTGTAACAGAATAAATAATCAAACTACTTGTAAATATCTAGAAAAAACAAGATGATGAATAACAGACAGCATGGATTTGTCAAGAAGGAACCCCATCAAACCAATCTAATATCCTTCTGTGACAGGATAATGGCCTTTGGGGATAGAGAAAAAACAGCAGCTGTCATATTGCTTTACTTAGGTTTGTCTTTGATTTAATGTGAAATTCTCTTTAAAAGGGTGGAAATATTATCAGGCTCTAAAAATGGTTGGAAAAGGCTACTCAGAAAGAAAACATACATGGCTTATCATGATTAGAGATGCATGCATTCAGTGATATTCCACAGGGAAGTGTCCTAGGTGTGGCATTATTGAATATTTTTCTTAATGAAATGAAGAATGGGGAAAAAAATGTTAAATAGCACTCGACGGGGAGGGACTTTAAATACGTTGGAGAGCAGGACTTCAAACGGTCTTGGCAAACTGGAGAATAAGCTAAAAATAGTCAGTATATGTTCTTGTGAGCACTATAATGTTCTATACTTCAGCAGGATATACCAGTCAGGAGTACCTGGCTCCAGGGAGGGCAATCTGCAGATCAGCAATAGACATGTGACAACTCTTCTATCATGCTGTTGGGAAGAAGGTAATCATTTTATGGCAAAGTACGAGGAGAGATACAGCTTGTGAGATGCACAAAGTAGATCTTTCCACCTGACTTTACCCAATTGGAGTACCTGCTCAGTTTGGTGCATTGCATTTCAAAACAGGAATGACCACCTGAAGCATGCCCACAGGCAGAAAAGTGAAGCATGATTGTATGTTTGGAAAAAATTACTTATGAGGAAAGACTGAACAAACCGGGCTTGCTGTCCTGAAAAGACGGACAAAAATTTACAAACAGCTATTTCAAAAAAGAAGGAAAAAGTCTGTTCTTCATGCTCAGAGGATTAAAGTGCTGAAACTTCAAAAAAACAAAACTAAGGTTAGATGCAATGGAAAATATAATGAAACAAGCTTAAAGAGTAATACAGTGCTAGAACAGGATGTCTAGGAAAGTTCTGTAGTCTCTGTCACTGGAAGTCTTGAGGGAGAGGTGAGACATATATCTGCTTTTAGAGCATGGAAAATGAACAAGGTCCTAGGTCCTTTCCAGTTCTGTGAAGGGCAGACAAAGGATCCTTTGCAAGGGGGAGTAACAGGGAGATGTATCCAGAAAAGAAACAGATCTTGATGACCTTTTGAAACTGCTCAGTATTAGACATGCCTCCATCCTCACCACATGTGATAGTTTCACTGTCGG
>NW_010338832.1:0-895 GCF_000700745.2 Antrostomus carolinensis
CAGGTGACCAACCAGAGGTGGTGGGGACACAGTTGTCACCTCCTGGCCCTGGTTACCTGCTCGTCGGAGGCCAGGTTGGAGAACATGGGGATGATCTCGCTCTTGACGTGCTCCAGCTCCAGAACTTTGGCGAACTCGCCCAGTTTGGAGGCGGCCGCGCGACGGACCATGGGGGTGTCGTCGGAGCAGAGGTTGCGGAAGTATCTGGAGATACATGGAGGAGGACACGTGAGGGGTTGAGGGACAGCTGGAGATGTTTGGGGAGGGGTGTGAAGTCTTGGGGACATGTTATGGGGTTGGTGGACCAAGATATGAGCTCAAAAGTTGGGCACAAGGTCAACGTGGAGACATTGGGATGATCTAGAGAAGCTTGAGGGACATCAAGGATGGGTTGGGGCCACCAAGGAATGGGTTGGGGACATCTTGGGGACAAGGTGGAGACCTTGGGGACAAGTTATGGGGTTGTTGGACCAAGATATGAGGTCAAAAGTTGGTCACAAGGTCAATGGGGAGATGCTGGGATGAGCTAGAGAAGCTTGAGGGACATCAAGGATGGGTTGGGGACATCTTGGGGACAAGGTGGAGACCCTGGGGACAAGCTATGGGGTTGTTGGACCATGATCTGAGATCAAGAGTTGGTTACAAGGTCAATATGGAGACCTGGGGATGAGCTAGAGCAGCTTGAGGGACATCAAAGATGGGTTGGGGACACCTTGGGGACCAGTAATGGGGTGTTGGACCAAGATCTGAGCTCGAAAGATGGTCACAAGGTCAACATGGAGACGTTGGCATGAGCTAGAGAAGCTTGAGGGACATCAAGGATGGGTTGGGGCCACCAAGGTTGGACTGAGGACATCTCCAAGCTCTTGGGGACAAGTTATGGGGTTGGTGGACC
>NW_010338833.1:0-2311 GCF_000700745.2 Antrostomus carolinensis
GGCCTGATAAAAGTCAAATATCGCGGTTACTCTGCCGAGAGAGGCCCATATTCTTTATTTATTTATTTATTTGGTTTTGGCACGTGCGTACGGTCCGAGGTTTTAAACTTCTACCGCATCTGTAGCACTTCGGGAGCCCATTTCACGGGGTGGGGTGGTGGGGGCGCCAGTCCTTGAAACGGGTCATTTGAACAAATCATAGAATGGTTTGGGTTGGAAGGGACCTTAAAGATCATCTAGTTCCAACCCCCCTGCCATCAGCAGGGACATCTTCCACTAGACCAGGTTGCTCAAAGCCTCATCCAGCCTGGCCTGGAACACTTCCAGGGAGGGGGCATCCACAGCTTCTCTGGGCAACCTGTGCCAGTGTCTGACCACCCTCACAGTGAAAAACTTCTTCCTAATATCTAATCTAAACCCACCCTCTTCCAGTTTGAAGCCATTATCCCTCATCCTGTCACTACCTTCTCCTGGAAAAAGTCCTTCCCCAGCTTTCTTAATAAGCATGAAAGAATGGCATGTTCCCAGCGAGCTGACACTCTTCATAGTTGAGCTCATGGTTGTTCTCGTTCCAGTGTTTTTAGCCTGTTCTTTCTATTTGCAGGGATGATAGCCTCTTTGTGTACGATTGCAGCAACGTGAAGACCACCGTAGGAAATAAAGGGTGAGAAAATCTGCTTAGGCAATCTGCTGTTTTCCTAGAGGGTTTATCTCCTTCTGAGGTTATGTGACAGTGAAGATAATAAAGTCATGGGATGACTCCTTGATCAGGTGATGGCTAGGTGGGTTCTGCTGACCCTGATGGATGTGCATGTATTTCTGTTTCATCCCAGAGAGGAGACTCTGCATCTTTTCCTTTTTAGAGAAACATGGGTATAATCGGTGATACTGTATGACTCTTCTCAGTCAAGACATTTAGGGAAAAATGCTGTATTTTTTATTAGACCATCTAATACAGTTAGAAAAAAACATAAACCAGTACACAACTCTGCTTTCAGGTCTATTCTCCATGTCATGAGATTTCAGAAACCAAGAAAGTCTTAGTTTAAATTCAACCTCTGTGCATTGTTTTACCTGAGACAAATTTTACTGTCTGATCCTAAACTTGTATCAAGATCTGCTAGCACAGTCCCTAGTGCTTTTGGCTTTTTTTAAAGCAGGTAATGATGCAGGCTTAGACCTTTTATCAGTTTCCTTTTCCTTGTCTTTTTTCTTTGCATTGGTGTTCAAGCTGGCTCAACATTTTAAGCACAAATAAAACTTCTAGTGTTGTACTTTGTTCTTTGTGCTCCTTCTTGGTGATGTGAGAACAACTCTGTCTTCTTAAGGATTCCAGTAACTCTCGGGTTGTGAACTGTTCTTCCCTTTCTCTCTATTAGACAGGATGGAAAACCAGCAGATAAAGGAGGTGATGACATCCTAGCTTTTGCCTTCTCCCCATCAGGAGATTATTTTGTCTTGACAGATGACAGCAAACGCCTGATCTTGTTCCGTACGAAGCCTTCCTGGGAATGTGTTAGCATCAGGTAAGGAAGCTGGATGTTCCATGTCACTTTGTTACGGAGTTATGTCTGATTAATTTATAGTTATAAAACAGTAGTACTTGGGATGTTGCCATTTGTTATCTCTAAGCTTTCTCTTTGTTTGTTTTGTTGGGTTTTTTTTTATTCCTTGTACTTGCTCAAACAAATTTTGCGTTTTTGGGAATTTGAAGATATTTGTCAAAAAGTGATGTGTGGTAAGCTCCACACCAAGAATGGGAGTACAGATGTTTACATCATTGTCCAAGGAAAAGATAATCTCTTTTCTTATTCCAAAAGACTTGATTTGCATCTTTAAGAACTGAAACTTTACCCACTCCTGGTGAACACTAAGGTTGGACCTGTGAGAGCGATACTGAGCGGTTTAGTGAGTGCACTGTCTGTTTCTGTTGTTTTGGAGGAGAACATGTTTTGGGGAGTGTGTGTACTCTTTTGAAAGCATATTTTCAGAGATGCTGCCAACTGTTTCCCTCTGTAGTATGGTCCTCTTGAGAAAACAGTCTGTAGCTGTCCACCAGAGGTCCTCCAGTTACAAGTTTTCTGGTGCCGCTTGTGACAATAGTCTGTAAAAAAGAGGACCATGAAGGACTTCTTGAGAAAGCACCTCAGCACATGACATCTCTGCTTCTGGTGGTCTCTGACAAATGTGGGGCCCTGGTTGCAAAATGAAATGGAATCTCTGTCAGCATGGCTGTGTGCGTAGGGTACATGATGAACCTTTGGTGAGTTAAAAAAGGACTGAGGTGGTTTGGGTGGATTCACCCTTTTGC
>NW_010338834.1:0-760 GCF_000700745.2 Antrostomus carolinensis
GTCACCCACTGTCACCTCCTGTCACCCCCATCACCTCCTGTCACCCCGTGTCCCCTCCTGTC
Source organism: Antrostomus carolinensis (assembly GCF_000700745.2). Classification (NCBI taxonomy): domain Eukaryota; kingdom Metazoa; phylum Chordata; class Aves; order Caprimulgiformes; family Caprimulgidae; genus Antrostomus; species Antrostomus carolinensis. The sequence goes on from NW_010338834.1 coordinate 63, forward strand.
ACCCTGTGTCACCCAGTGTCACCTCCTGTCACCCCGTGTCCCCCTCTGTGAATGTCATCACTCAGTGACATGTTGGGGACACATTTTATCATGTCCCCTTGTGTCCCTTCATGTCCCTGATGATGTCCCCATGTCTCTGATGTCCCCATGTGTCCCCATGTCCACAATGTCCCCCTGTATCCTCCCATGTCCCTGATGTCCCCCCCATATCCATGATGTCCCTGTGTCCCCTCATGTCCCTGATGTCCCCATGTCCCCGATGATGTGCCCATGTCCCCCCATTCCTGTGTCCCCATGTCCCTGATGTCCCCATGTCCCTGATGATGATGTCCCCATTGATGTCCCCATGTCCCAAATGATGATGTCCCCATGTCCCTGATGTCCCCAATGATGTCCCCATGTCCCCAATGATGATGTCCCCATTGATGTCCCCGTGTCCCCAATGATGTCCCCATTGATGTCCCCATGTCCCCAATGATGATGTCCCAATTGATGTCCCCGTGTCCCTGATGATGATGTCCCTGATGTCCCCAATGATGTCCCCATTGATGTCCCCGAGGCTGATGTCCCCGTGTCCCCAATGATGATGTCCCCATTGATGTCCCCGTGTCCCTGATGATGATGTCCCTGATGTCCCCAATGATGTCCCCATTGATGTCCCCGAGGCTGATGTCCCCGTGTCCCCAATGATGATGTCC
>NW_010338835.1:0-6697 GCF_000700745.2 Antrostomus carolinensis
CAATGCCCTTAACAACATGCTTTTACTTTTGGTGAGTTCTGAAGTGGTCAGGCAGTGGGACTAGATGAACGTTGTAGGTCAACTGGAACTATTCTATTCTATTCTAGTCTAGTCTATTCCAAAGCAAATGGATGAAGTAACTGTCCTTTGGAAACAAAGCAATAGCTTGTTAAATGAAATGTATGATCCTACTAACCAGTACCCACACACATGAAGATCATTTTGATGCATAGCATCATGGGTGGAACTAGACATGATGGGACTGTCTGGTGAGAAACAGGAAGGGAATATCTGTGCTTTTGTGCGTCCAGGACAAGCTGCAAAGCAGAGGGAGGTGCTAATGGAGGCACACAGCAGTGACACCTTTGCAGAATTCCACAGATAGCAATGGTAACATCAGTCTATATTTCTACCATTACTTTGGGATCACTGAATTCTGTACCAACATTAACAGCTGCCTTAGCCCTTGTCCTTAGACAGATATGTCCTCACAGGACAGAAACCATCTGTTCCCCAATGAGGACAAGTCGAATTGTAGTTGATGCACTGACTGGAGTCCTAAGCCTGCTTCTTCTCTCATTTGTACCAACCAGTTGTGCCCTGTTTCTCATTTTGAAGTTCCCCCCCACAAGCAGAAACAATAATACCTCTGAAAGCTGTGTAACGGTGGATGCACTGCACCTCCAAAGGGCTGCGAACAGCTCTGCTCTCCCTGTTCCCAGGTTGCTCTGCTTCAGGTCCAGGTAGCTCCATGTTTCCCAAGTGCACCTGAGGTGAGCAACCACCTCAAACATGGGAAGTTTCCAGATACAGAAAAGTATTAAAGGACTCATAACTTCAAATGGTTTGAGCTCAGGTTGTGTTTGGTTTATGTCAGGGGCCATTTCTGGTAGCAGGGGAAGGGGCTACAGTGATGGTCCCTGTGAGGAGCTTCAAGAAGCTCCCCTGGCTCCAAGGTGGACCTGCCTCCAGCCCTGACTGAGCCAATCAGCAATGGTGAAATGCCTCTGCTAATCTATATTTATGAGGGGAAGAACCAATTTGGCAGGAGAGAGGGATCAGGAAATATAAACATTAAAAAAAATTGATCAACAGCTGGCAGAAAGAAGATGGGAGGTGAGAGACAGAGAACTTCAGGCAGCAGGTCAGCAAGGAAGGAGAGGGAGGAGGTGAGTGGAGATTCCCCTGCAACCCATGGAGGTTCAATGGTGGAGGAGATACCCATGTGTCCTATGGAGGATTCCACGCTGGAGCAGGAGGCTGTGCTGAAGGCAGCTGTGACCATGTGCAAGCTCACGACAGAGCAGAAGACCCTAGAGATGCTCCGACCAGAGCAGAGTAAAGATCTGCTAGAGCAGAGACCTGTCTCCAGCTTGTGGAATTCCTCATGCCAGAGCCAGGAGTTGTGTCTGAAGAGGTCCATAACTCCATGGGAAGCCCAAGTTGGAACATTTTGTTCCTGGACTCTTGCAGCTCACAGGAGGAATCTCACACTGGGAAGAGCAGCAGAGATGAACTGACTGAACCCCCATTCCCTGTCCCCTGTGCCGCTGGGGGAGAAGGGAGAGAAATGGGGAGCAAAGTGATTGGAGCCTGGGAAGAAGGGAGGGGTGGGGGAAGGTGTTGTAAGATGTAGGGGTTGGAAGGGACCTCGGGAGATCATCCAGTCCAACCCCCCTGCCAAAGCAGGTTCACCTAGAGCAAGTTACACAAGACTGCATCCAGATGGGTTTTGAACATCTCCAGAGAAGGAGACTCCACAACCTCTCTGGGCAGCCTTTTTATTGGTAGACAGTACCAATATCAGACATTTTTCTAGCTGGTGCCTTGTGCAGTTCTGCATATATACATTAAAGGTTGGCATCACCAAAAAGAACCTGGCCCCATCCATTTGGGTCAACAGCATGCCATTATTGACACAGGAAGATGTACATTCCCCTCAAAAAGACTACTCATTTTCCATTGTGAATCCACCTACCCTTCCTCCCAAACCTATCAAAAGCATCACCGACTTATTTCTAGACATGTTAACTCTACTGGAATCATCAATAAACTCTCCTTCCTTACTTCCCTTTCTCTCCCTTGAGCTAACACTGGAGCACAAAATGGGGATTCCATCTCTGAAAGGAAAAGCAATCATTCTTAACTGGCACACTGTGGATCCTGCTCTGTGTTCCTTTGCAGAGTATGAGTGATGGGAAGCTGGAAGGCCAGGCAGAATGGTTCTCTCGGTGCAATCCAACCCATGGGCTGTACACTAGACACTCCACAACTGGACAGGCAAGACAAAGGAGAATAAAGTTTTCTCCATTTTGCAGAAAGGGAAGTAAGAAAAAATGAGGCTAAAATGTCTCCCATAACATCACCCCAAAGGTCTCCAGCAGATTCAAGAACTCAGTAAAGATATTATTTCCAAGCCCAACTCAAATTATTCTTGACTTCTTCCAACACAATTCAAACCTGAAATAAAACTCAGTACTAGAGAAAGTGATTGCACATCAACTATGAAGATCACGTTGAAATTTCAGTTTATTTGGGGAACGAGAGGCAACTCATTCCATGGCAGAAGTTGCAGACTTAAAAAGTAAGTTGTTACTACTTTTTATCTCTACTTTGGGACACTATTCAAGACTTCCCAAACTTTACTGCTTCTAGAAATCATGATATCCCAGGGAAAGGACTGGGATATCAGATGATCTCCTAGAAGCAAAAGCCAATGGAACAGCAAAGCAATAAATGTATTTTCATAGATATGGTTCACAGAGTCAGAGGGCAACAAGCTGCATAGATACTGAGAATATATGACCAGCTAATGAAAAGCTTTTTCTCTACACAAGTGTATTGGGTCTGGCTGGGCTGGAGTTGATTTTCCCCATGGCAGCCCTCAGAGTGCTGTGTTTTGTATTGGTGGCTCGAGGGGTGTGGATAACACCCCAGTGTTTTGGTTACTGGTGAGCAGTGCTAGCACAGCACCAAGGCTGTCTCTCCAACACTTCCCCTCCCAGTAGGCTGGGGGTGGGGAAGGTCTTGGGATGGGACATAGACAGGACAGCTGATCCAAACTGACCAAAGGGATATTCCAGACCATATGACATCTGCTCAGAAATAAAAACAAGGGGAACAGAGTGGGTAGGGGGGGCATTTGTTATTTCAGTTTGTCCTCCAGGAACCACAACGCGTATGAAAACCCTGCTTCCTGGGAAGTGGCCAAACATCGCCTGCTGATGGGAAGTAGAGAATAAATATTTTGTTCTTTTGCATCTGTGCACACAGCTTTGCTTTGCTTCTATTAAACTGCCTTTGTCTCGACCCACGAGTTTGGTTTTTTGGTTCCATCTTATTTTCTCCCCTCCCCATCCTCCTGAGGAGGGGGGTGATACAGTGGGCTTTGGTGGGCATCTGGCATCCAGCCAGGGTCAACCCACCACAAAAAGATGCTTTCCAATATTTTCCTAGGAAACAGGAACCCTCAGCTCTTTAGGGTTATTGAGCAGGCTGTCACTGCAACAATGTCATTAACAAGCTATCAAGAAAATGTCATAATTTATAGCATAAGAGCAATATTGCTTCTGCTGAGCTGGAATGCAAAGCCTTCTTTCTCTAACCTTCAATACCAACTTAACCAGATCCACACCTAGAGAGATCAAGTAGCAATGAGTTTAGGACAGATTTAGCATTTTTAAATAATCCTATTCTTTCCATTTACAGTCCCATTTGGCTGGCAGAATGCCACCAGCACATGCAATTTAATATAGTCATAGCTGTCACAAGACATACTAGATTGCTCTATCCATGTACTATCTTCTATATATAACTGATAAGAGCTTGCATAATTAAGGTTGCATTTAGAAGTCTCAGCTATGTAACCGAGGGCTCTTCGCAGTGAGCTTTCATTACATATGGAACACAAGCTTTCCTCACAACAGTAATTTTTCTTCTCCAAAAATGCCTCAAATATTTCCATGTTGTATTTACAATAATCCTCAATGTTAACAAGGGCTCTGGTTTTAAAACCTGGTGCAATTCCTTTGAGCTTTTAATATCAAACTGCAGACTTTTTCTTCAGCTAGAACAGAAAGAGAATTTCATAGGAGTGTTAAAGGAGGAAAAGTCTATATTATTACTACACACTGGATTGTGAAACATCTGGATACTCCTTTTCCTGGAGACTCATCAAGGAGTCCATCTCACTTTACACACCACACAAAAAGAGGAATACCTGGAAAGCTGCCAGTGAGAAGTAGATTTTTGTGCAGAGTTGTGGTACTTGTACTTCCAAAGGAAACCCAACACATCTAAATGTGACACAAGACTCTCCCTTCCCAGGCAATAAGCAAGAGGTCATAAGAACAAAATTTGAGATAACAAATATAGGAGGTATGACATTTCGGAACAGTCCATAGGACTACTTATTCCTGCATCTTTTGCTTTTAATTAGAATTATAGAATCATACAATGTACTGGGTTGGAAGGGACCCTCAAAGGTCATCTAGTCCAACCCCCCCTGCAGTGAGCAGCGACATCTTCACTACAGCAGGTTGCTCAGAGCCCCATTAAGCCTGACCTTGAATATCTCCAGGGATGGGGACTCCACTACCTCTCTGGGCAACCTGTTCCAATGATCCACCACCCTCGTATTGAAGAACTTTTTCCTAATATCCAACCTAAATCTGACCTTGTCTAGTTTAAAACCAGCACCCCTCATCCTATTGCTCCATGCCCTTGTGAACAGTTATTCCCCAGCTTTCTTGTAGGCATCTTTCTGGTACTGGCAGGCTGCTACAAGGTCCCCCCCAAGCCCTCTGGCTGAACAGCCCCAACTCTCTCAGCCTGTCCTCACAGGAGAGGTGCTCCAGCCCTTGGATCATTTTTGTGGCCTCCTCTGGGTACATTCCAACAGGTACACGTCCTTCTTGTGTTGAGGGCTCCAAAGCTGGATGCAGTATTCCAGGTGAGGTCTTAGAGGGCTTTCTCCATCAAAGAAACTCTACTTTGTGTGCAGCAGTTATGCACCTGGGTACTAATCCACAGAATAGCAAGAAAGCTGTTTTGAACCATGGAAGCTAAACAGACTAAATGATTTTCTAACAGTAATTTTAGAACAGTCCCATTTTTTTCTTGCTTGGTACAGGACAATGAAAATAAGTTGGGTGTGAAACACTCAGTACACCTTTTACAACCTGTGGAATCTCAGCACCTCTGCAGAAGAAACAGGACACTGATTTGGTGGTCAAGTAATTCACCCAAGACATTTATTTTCTTAGAAACAGCAGTTGCAGGATGTGAGGTATGCCACAGCTTTACCGTTATGCAAGATTCTTTCGAACCTCCTTTCAGCACTATTTGTTCTTCTGTTATTTCTCAGAAGTTGGCAATAAGCACCTAAAAATAAGCACTGGGTCATCTAACAAAATTTTACAGCTACTGGAACAGAATGCAGTTCATCCGTTCTGCTTTATGGAGTGTTAAAGTTGTGCAAAGGCTTCACTTACTTTCAAAGGCTTTTAGGACAATTTTTGGATGGGCACTATTTTGCTCATTTTTAAATAATGTTAGGAGTGGTCTATTAACCTCAGACAACTGTGTGTCATTTTGACCCTATACATATTCAAAGCCATCCAAAATCACACAGAATCACAGAATAGTGGGGTTGGAAGGGACCTCGGGAGATCATCCAGTCCAATCCCCCTGCCAAAGCAGGTTCCCTACACCAGGTTGCACAGGAAAGTGTCCAGCTGGGTTTGAACATCTCCAGAGATGGAGACTCCACACCCTCTCTGGGCAGCCTGTCCCAGGGCTCTGGCACCCTCACAGGAAAGAAGTTTCTCCTTAAGCTTGTGTGGAACTTCTGGTGTTCCAGTTTGTCACCATTGTCCCTTGTCCTGGCACTGGGCACCACCGAAAAGCATCTCTATCTATCATCCAAGAGCCAGTATGACAGAGAAAGTCTCACCTCCTTCTTTCACTTCCTCCCCCTGCTCCCAGGAGTAAATACACCGTTTCAATCTACAGGAATCATCCCTATATTAAAATTGTGACTCTAGTCCAGACCCTTCACTTCCATATCCTATGGCATAAATCCCTAACATCATGGAAAATAAACCGCTTGATCCTTAAAATAATATTATTAATACACACAACACTCTGTACCTTATAGGTCACCACCTGTGCATGCTGAGACTTTAAATGAGATGATACAAGTCATCTGTTGTAAGCACCCAGGTAACCTCATCTCTAGGTAGTGTAATTTGCATTTATTTATCTATTTAGACACTCCTCTGGCTCCCTCTTTGTGTGACTAAGGCATTTCACAGGCAGTAATGAATTTCTCCAGAAAATGCCCTTGCAAAATAAGCATGAATGTCTCCAGTTGAGAGGTGAAGAACAGATACAGAGGAAAGAAGTGCACTGCTGAAGGTTACGCTGAAAGTCTAGGAAACAATCATAATCAAACCAGAAGTCTCCCAAAATCAGAGGCTGGCTGTGACTCCTCCCATGCTGTCTCGGCTGAACAGCGAGTCAAAACCAAGTAGTAACATGACCTTTTGCTTCTCAAGTTGGAGACAAAATTGTTGTCTCAAGTTGGAGACATTATTACCTCTGACCACAATAATTTTAAGATGGTAAGAACATTAAGATTTTCTATATCATGCCACCACAAATACTTTAGTATTTGAGATCTGAGAGGAGATCTCAT
>NW_010338836.1:0-1145 GCF_000700745.2 Antrostomus carolinensis
GGACCAGCCAGGCCGGGTCCACACCGGAGGTTCTGCTTCGGCTCCGGGAGTCGATGCACCCTCGTACCGGACGCCAGCTCTGGCTTTTAGGCTCTGAAGACTGGCGTGCCCCGTGTTTGCTCTGTGCCCTTTGGAAAGGCACCGCAAACTCTCTCGGCTGTGGACGGCTCCTGCTGGGGAGGAGCTCGGGCTTAGTGGTTATTTCTCACCAGCATGCCCTGAAATTTAATTTTTGTTAACTTTAAATCCTGGCCCAGTAATTGGAAAAACTGACATCAGTTTCTTCTGCTGTGTCAAGAAAAGTCCAATGCTACTTTCAGCCTGTTAAGTTCTTAGCCAGCCTAAGGATTTTACAACCCTCTTTGTTGTTTCAGGAGGTAACGTGACCTAAATGAAACCAAACATAAAGTTGTTAAATTAGCACAGACAGGAATCCCGCTGCATACTTTCTTTGAAATCCTCATTAGCATGTTACTCTGAACCGTAAGACGGCTGGGGGATTCATTTCTGAGAATACATCAAGGTTTCTCAACAGCGCTGCTGAAGATCTATATCTGACTATAGGGATAAATCCTAAAATCTATGCTTGCCAGTAAGGTCAAGGCAGCCAGCGGAGATGTATCGAACCACACTGTCAGAGGTAGACATTTCAGGCCAAACTCATTCCTGGTGCAGCACTGCTAATTCCTTTGAAGTAACACGAGGGATGAATTTAGTCCCTCATGCTGAAAGATATATCAATAAGGAAGCAATTTAGATTGGGCCACTTAAAGTGCATGTAATACAAAAAAGAGAGAGAGAGACTGAGGAGTAATGCTTTAAGGGTTCACAGAGGTTGATTTGTGTAAGCTAGTGAGGTTGTAGCATTGCTGTCCCAAGGGAATGTTGGGAGAATGGGAAATTGCCTTTTATGGCTGAGCCTCAGGTTAACAGGAGGGAGGAAAGTAGTTTTAGGATTACTGTGTAAACTGGCAGTGCTACAGGCTGCCCTTCCAAGTTATGCTCCAGTCGCACAATGGCACCTATTCACCTCACCCTCCTCCCCAGTTATCTGGAGACATACCCAGATGCAGAGTTTACATTTCCTTCACCCACTTTTTCACACAGTGCACCAAGTTCTCACATCTCAGCTGGGAAGGGGGAAG
>NW_010338836.1:1158-36907 GCF_000700745.2 Antrostomus carolinensis
CAACAAGGTGTAAAACCATGTTGCTTTGTTCTCTAAAAACCTGAGAATCTGATGGAGCCTACGCAAGATAACTTCTTAATGAGAGGGTCCTGGGACTTGGCTCACTCTAGGTCCTGATAGGCTTGTGTGGGCTCAGAGCAAGGAAATTGTATTATCCTCTGTAGCTGTTAATGATCCTTGCGAAATATTTTTGGAGTTTTGGACTTTGCCATAGCGACAGACTGCTAATCTTGTCAGAAAGGGAGCAGTAGTTTGCCCAGTGTGAATTGGCAAATGAATATTTCATTATTTTATAATGGGTGGGAGGCATGTGAATGGAGGAGTTGGTCATTCAGAGATTGCAGCCGCTTTTCTCTGGGGATCTCACATTGTGTCTCTCTTTGGCATTTCAGAATAGCTGCTGGAAAGCTGCCCTGCCGTAGCCACTGACGCTATGGAAGACCGCATCCACTGGCCTAGGCTGTAGGATGGTAGCGCACAGCAAGGTGTCAGCAGATAATGCAGTTGCAGCAGACCCAAGATGTCTACTTGACCCTCCAGCACGGGATCGTTCACAGGCTCGAGGCTACCACGGCCCAGGCCGGCCCAGCACCCTGCAGGCACAGAGCAACACGCACTTCCGAACCTTTCGCTCACAAGCGGATTTTAGTAGCATCACTCGAGCAAGCAGCCTGCTGGATGCCTGTGGCTTCTACTGGGGACCTCTGACTGTCAGTGCTGCCCACGAGAAGCTTAAGTCTGAGCCCGAGGGCACCTTCCTCATCAGGGACAGCACACAAAAGAATTGCTTCTTTGCCATCAGTGTTAAGACTGCGACTGGGCCCACCAGCATCCGGATAAACTTTCAGACTGGCCGTTTCAGCCTGGATGGCAGCAAAGAGACTTTTGACTGTCTTTTTAAGCTGCTGGAACATTACCTAAGCTCCCCGAGGAAGGTACTGGTTACCCCCCTGCGCAAAGTCCGTGTGCAGCCCCTGCAGGAGCTCTGCCGGAAGAGCATTGTGAAGACTTTTGGAAGAGAGAACTTAAACCAGATCCCCATCAATCCTGTTTTAAAGGACTATCTGAAATCCTTCCCATTTCAGATATAAGTACAGCATTAACTGTATAGGGATGTGTGAGAGATGTGTAAAGAAATCCAGCCTCCTGGGTTTTTAAACATGTTTGTCAGTGAGCAAACTTATTTTTGTAGCAATTTACTGTATTTTGGGATGGAACTTGAACACTTGACTTCTTATGTTTACAAAAACTGTTTGCACAAACCTAGGGTTTTAAAACCCTGGCATAATTTTTCTGCCAAGCAGAATATTTTATTATTTTATAATATTTTTAATTATATTATCATAATAAAGTTTATTGTGAAAGTTTTTAAAAAAATAGCAACTCTGTTTTTAGTTTTAAAGGCTCTGGTACTTCTCCTGCTGACAAACTTTAACTGCTACTTGAGTGTGTAAATGCAGACAGGTCTCCATGTGGTCCTGCTCTTTGCCCTACCAAACTAGCCTTTTTTAGTGCTAGTCCAGCACACAGATGATTCCTGTCCCAAAAAGCCTAAACTAAAAAGATGCAGGCAAGTAGAAAGTGTACTTAGGATGAATCTGCCCAGGAATCCACCTCTCTTCTCAATGCATGACAGCAAGAACACTGTGTTAAAGACTAACTGTGTTTGAAAGAGTGAATCGAATCCTTGGCTGAGTTAATTGTACCAACCCTGGCTGGTCTTATTTCTGTTAAAACCTCCAAGCTCTAAGCAAGAAGAGGTTGCTGCCTGACATACCCAAACCCCATGAACGTTGGTGGGGAAAAATAAAACTGTCCAGAAATACCATTAACACCCACTTTACAAGGCTGTGAACACTGTATCATTATGATGCACTGGGGGAAGGATAGCTTAGTTCTCTCTTTAAATTGGCACATACACAAAATGGCAAAGGTGCAGATATCTTTAGACTTCAAAAAGGTGTTTCTTATCTTAAATTCCTGGTGAACTATAGAGCACAGACTTGATATTTTAAAAGAATCTATGACTTGGCTCCTTGACAAGATCCAGAGAGTATAAGCCTATAGATTTGCAGCTGTAGTTTCTAATGACTAAACTACGTTCAAAGTTATAACACATTAGACTGTTTTGTAATACCATTTGTAAGAAATTGCTGAAGGCACCACTGGGTTTCTATCTGCTTTAAAATGCAAAACCAGTGCCCCACAGAGCAACTGTGAATGACTTGAGATGCCTCCTTTGGCAAAGTGGCACCTGCATTATGATAAAGTGATTCTCCCGTCCCCCAAGCATTTCCTGAAATCCATGAAAAGCTGAATTAGAAAACCAGCTGAACCAAATCACTTCAAAGAAGGTACAGAGTCTTTCACAGAATGTACTCTATCAATCAGCACAGATCTGTGGTGCTTACAGTAACTGTAAGCAGTAAATGAAGTAATCTTTAGAGTTTGGAAGATAAAAGGTCTCTCCCTCTACTGTAATTCACATTCCCTTTAAAGCTAAAGCCACTTTTGGGAAACACTGAGTATGTGTTATATAGTGTTCCTTTGTTTACTATAATTTCCTCTAAAAAATCAGCTCTTGCATCGTTGATGTTTCTGTGGAATAAATAGGTTTTCTCTTCAAACATGACTAAGGATCACTCACAGTGCATGGGACATTGTGAAAAAGGGAAAAAGAAATAATATACAGGCAGTATCATGTGACCCTTTACTGTGCTGCTTCCCTAAAAATGTTTTTGGATCTGTTCTGCCTAGCAGTCTCCCATTCCCTTGTCAGCCATCCCTGGCTGAGATTAGCAGAGAGCATTTCTGCTTAATTCTAAAGCTGGAATTAGTTGCCAAATGATGCATTCTCCCACAGCAGCTGCAAGGATATAAATTGGGGAAGTAGTGAATGCTGTGCTATGCAGCAGATAGGAGGGCAGAGCAAAGTGACTGCCTGAATGTGAACAGTTTTAAGAGGTTAAATTGTGGAGGGGAAGGAAAAGTCTTTGTAGGGTGAAGGCTGCCAAACTGGTTTGCTGTCAGCAGAGATAGTTATCCGTTTTCCCATCCTCTTTTCCCAGCCCCACACTGTGGTATCTTTTAACCCTTCATCCCCCAAACTAGTGACTCTTGCCTTGTCATGAGTGTCCACATGATAGCATTAGTGGTAGAACAAGCACAATGTAGCTTAGAGGGTTCTCCACTACCCCTGATAAAAACAACCAAAACTGGACCTAGATACACAGTAAGGGGCTTCCCACTGAAAGGCATAGAATGAAAAGCATAAGGATTGAGCTCATTTAATTTTCTTCCTGGCAGAAACAAACCTACTTTCTTTCTCTCTCCCTTTTATCAGAAATGATCCATATCCTCCCACATGAAGTGCCTAAATCCTTCATTTTGTCTTTAATATGAAATGAAAAGTTGGGATTTATAATCAAAACTATAAATAAGGACAAGAAAGTCAGTATTGTATAAAAGCTCTCTTAAGCAAAGAGGAGACAAAGCTGGCTTGTATTTTTAAATCTGCCTTATTTTTTCTCCTTCCTTCCTTCCTTCCTTTCTTTTTCTCTTTCTCTCTCTCCAGCACACAATACAGCGGCCAGGCAGATCCTCATGTACATATACCTACAGGTATATGTAGGTTGCTCCAAAGCAACTCAGAAATCCTAAACACAGTATGTATGTTCACAGTGTCACTCTGACTTGCCCATTGCAAGAGCTAATGAAGCACTCTCTTAAAATGTTTGCTTACCTGTGTGCACTGATTCAAGGACTGACAGATAGTCAAGGAGCATAGTAGGAGTCTCCTGAAGATTTCTGTCGTAATTCCAGCTGTCTAATCTCTCATCCTCTGTTTAATAAGTTACCAGCAAGGTCAAACAGGAAATTTGCTGTATTCTGCACCTAAAGCAATGGAAACACATAACAGTGCAGTGATTTTACTCCTCCCTGCTAAATGGTACATGAAGAGTGGTGTGTCCAGTCCCTCCCCCTCTTGCCCAGCTCTTTCCTCTGACCTTTTCACTCCTGGCTGTGGCTGGAAAGTGAAGTAAACAGTCAATCTGGTAAAGAACTGTGGAAGAATTTGAGCCATGCTTAGGAGCAGAGCAAAGCCACTGTTTTCTAAAGAGACTGCAATATTTATAGTTAGTGGGGAAGGTACAGCTTTAAAATAATACCACGTGCAGCATGGCTGTGTCACCCACAAAGACCCTGGGGCTTTCTGTTCCAGAGAGCTGCAGGGTGGGAACTGTGCAGCAAGGTCCTGCTGGGACACCACCCCAGCCCCTCTCTAGTGCAGTGCTCCTCTGCCTGTACAGGCAGCAAAACAGAAGCTTCCTCAGGTTTTAAAGACTGAAACAGCATTTGTTTTCAGAGGAGGTTAATTTACACACCAATGCTGCAGCTGTAAAAGACTTGCTAACGAATAGAGCTAATTAATAGAACTGTAGGTGTTCAGAGAACCTGGTTAATTTAGCCATGAAGAGTTACTGAATGCTCAACAGGGGTCTCTTGAATGACAAGCATAACCTTACCCACTGTGAAGCTGTGGTCACACTAATTCTGTTAAGACTGAAGTCATTTACAAGAATTGAGGCTCCAGCTGCAGTCAGCACTGATGCTATTTTCAACAGTCAAGAAAAAAGTGACCCCTAGGGCAACACACTGACGGTATGTAGCCATCAATACTCTGCACCCAGCTTGTACTTAATCCTCTATTGAACAATGTATTCACCTCCTGAACCTTCTCCTTCAGATCCAGTGTCAGCCCTCTCTGTTGTGCTGGGCTGTCATTCAGTCCCCGGCTCTCCTTCCATCATCCCTCGACTCACGGTGCTGACAGCTGTGTGAGCAAGGCATTTATTTATTAATTCCAGCTTTGAGGCAAAGGCAACTTAATTTGGACTCGATTATGCTTTATGTGCAAAGTGTAAGCTAACAACTGCATGTGCAGTAGGTATTCAGGATGTTTCGCCCACTTGCAAAGAAATGCTGTTCAAGACTGTTCACTGCCACTGACTTGCCTATTGTCATGCTTCTGCATAGTACTCAGATCCTCTCACTGTATCTGGCTTTTTCTTCCACAGCTGTTTCCCAACATAGCAGCCAAATTTGCTACACCTGGGTCCAGTTTGCTCTCTGTCCCCATGGAAAAACAGAAACAGACCAGCAGGGAGTGTGAAGAGAAGCCCAGCTTCTCCTACCCGTCCCAACATGTAACTGCTGCTCAAATAGAGAAAAGCAGCAAAGGCCAGAGAGTCAGAATATAAACTCCTGAGTGACAGATGGGTGAGTTAGCCACATGTCAAAAGTATTTCCCCTCCATCCGGACCTCAGTGACACGCTTTGGATGTGGTTATTGAAGACAAGAATGATAGAGACGATGCTTGTGCATAGCAAAGCAATTAGCCTATAGTCTCCAGCTATGAGAAGAGCAGATATTGTGAGGATGGAATAGCAGCCAAACAAAATAAAGTAAGTAACTGTGCCACAAGCCACATTTCCTGAGCTTCCTTCATTCTGCTCCTCTTGATAATATTAGCAAGGCAAAGTAAGACCACCTTTCTGTTGTAATTTTAATCTCAGTTACAGATACACTTTTTGTAGCTCCCAGCTGTGTAGAAGAATGACAAATCCAGTCACCACTCTTCAAGAGTTCTGTCTCCTGGGAATCACTACTGCCTGGCCTGCTTCTGCTTGTGAGCACAAAGGTTCATCCTCACTAACAGAGAGTTTTGGGGTTTTTTGTTCCCTGCTGCTAAGTGAAATAAAGCAGCTGTGAAGATCTGCTAATTTTTTGCTGAATAAGATACACTGGCCACTGTGTTGTGTTTGTAGGTGTGCATAATCCCTCCAGATATGGCTGTGGAAGTGAAGTCCTAACTGGTAAAAAGGGGAACTTTCTTTACATGATTAGTATGTTTTTAATCAGAGGCTTCTTACACACTTATCTATTGCCAAACACTCAGCACTTCTTCCATAGACATACTCATTAAATGCCTCTTCCTTTTATTTCTGTAACAGGAAAGGCTTATTTGGTTTAATCTTAACAGTAACAAACTTTTAAAAATTAAATCCAAGAGCTATGGTAGGAAAGATTTCTTACTTAATAGAGCCCCAGCTAATGCACAGGTTGAGGGTGATGTGAAACCATATCTATACTGTTCAGTTTTGATACTGAAACTGTGTATTCAAGACCGTGTGCTCCCTTTCCTTCCAGCTCTGCAGAGTATTTGCAAGTCACCCCTGTGCCCTTCAAACTTAAACTGGTAACTATATTACATTTTCACTCTAACCAAACTTTCCTCAAATCAACTTATCTACAGCACGAACTAATTATGACTGGAATTTCAGTCAGAGTGAACTTTCAGGCTGAAATTTTAGGTACCTTCTCTGGGATTTGAACAACTTCTGGTTCCCAGACAGAGCACTGAAAACATAAGTGAACATAATATATTCTCCCAAAACTGTTACAACACGAACTTGACCAAGGCTTACAGATTTTCTACCACTCAGTGAAATAGTCTCGTTTGGTTATTTCTTGACATGCCCATACACCATCACTGTTCAGGCAATCTAGAGAGATCTGGAGATGGAGTTAGTGTATCCTATAGACTTGTGACACTGAAGTTGGATAGGTAACATCACTGGGATGAATTTGGGAGATAGGCAACCAGCTACTTTCTTAGCTCTGCCCAGATAAAAAACAGTAAACCTTCTTGTGAGACTCTTCTGGCATGTATTCTGCATCCACAATCTGTTCAGAAATAGTTCTGACAAATGCTTCAGAGATTATTTTAGGTTTTCTCTCCCCCTTACACTCCCATTTGCTCTCACCAGATGAGTTGTTCACACCAGCTACTTTTAAACAGCTGACTTAGGTGCAAACCAAAACCTTCCAGAGGCAGATGCCTAACTGCCAGGGGACCATTAGATCTGTAAATTAGATGCCTAAAAGATCTTCTGTGAACCCTTCCCCAGGTTTCTCTCTGGCTCCCAACAAGGCCAGCTATACAAAGTAAAATGAAGTGAGCCATGAAAGCTCTACAAGTATTACACAGCAATTGCTTTCTGTTTAAAACAAACTGAAACTACAGTTCAGTACCTCAAGCCTTTTTCAGCCATGAGATAGGAATTTCCCTTTTCAAGTAGCAGGATCTTATTTATCTAATCTCACACAGTTAGTCAATAATTATGTGATCAATGGTAAATCCATCACTGTCCTGTAGCTACATGTGCTATGTGTAAGTTACTATCTTAGGCAAAAATAAGTCTTTTTGGTTTGGAAAACCAGGAAGAAGGGAAAAGCAGGAAGAATTATGGGTTTGTAGGAAGAGGAGAGAGTACTTGTCAGAGTGTCTGTATAAAACTGGCAGCCAACAAAAGCTTTTCCCAGACAAGACAGTATAACCACACAGTAGTCCAGAGCACAAGCTACACTCTTGTAATCCACAGCTTTGCAAT
Source organism: Antrostomus carolinensis (assembly GCF_000700745.2). Lineage (NCBI taxonomy): Eukaryota > Metazoa > Chordata > Aves > Caprimulgiformes > Caprimulgidae > Antrostomus > Antrostomus carolinensis. Next base: position 8,614 of record NW_010338836.1, read on the forward strand.
TTATCATGCTGCTATCACCTATATGTATTTGGCACGTATTATATCTGTGTAATTGTATGCAAAGTAGATAGTGCCTTTCTTAAAGGAAATAATTTAAGTTTCAGTATTCTTAGCCCAGCACATTTGGTAATGTAGTTTCCATTGTCATACAAGAATTTCTCTCTGCTGTAAATTTTCTCATTACTGTTGCTGCACAGAAAAAGCTAGTGACTGCCTGAGCTGTATTGATAGAGCATACAACCAACCTGCTATTCAGCATATTTGCTATAGTTTCCCTCTCTATGGACATTAATTACAAAGGTACAGGTGTACAATGGCATTTACAACCAATGTTGTTCTTATAATTTGTTAGTTATGCCAAATGATTCCTCTAAGTTTCCATTCAGTAAAGAAAAGAAAAAGAAGGCTGCAATGAGAGAAATCTTAGACCTTGCAGGGGATTCATTACTGGCTCAGGGCAGAGATGTCTGAACCTTCTCAAGCCTTATGCACAAACTGTTTTACAGCATTCAGTATGCTGTTGTATTCTGGGTTTGTATACACTTCCAACATTAGATATGTGTACATCTGTTGCTGTAATTCATCAGCTCACTGGAAAAAGCAGTTAACTCCTTTCTGGAGTAGACAGCTGAAGCAGTAGGAGTCTAGAAGGAGGCTCAGAGATGATACGAGCATCTGCACACAGGGACAGTGATTCCTGGGTTTCTCCGTCTTTCTCTAAAGCCTGAGAAGCCAGGCACAGTAAGCATCTCATGGAGTGGTGCAGACGACCTTCTCAGCCAGCCTGTTTGTCTTTAGAGCCAGGCTGACCGTTATGATGGGAGTCCAGGTCAGATTGGCAGCTAAGGGATGTTGTTAAGGGATGGCTTTTTCAACAGGCTGCATTGCCATTTGTCCATATCTTACCTAATTTATGTGTTGAAGTTGTAAAGGTCTCAAGCACTGCTGAGACTTTATATGTCTTCAACGTTCTGCCAGGGACACACAGTTTTGAAGACTTTAAACTTAGTACAGAACACACCAGGAATACCTGATTATCTTCTAATACGCAAAGTCAGATGAGTGGCCCACATGCAACTCTAGCCTTGCATTTTATGAATAGAAGCCATGTACATACTGGTCAGAAGGACTTTATCTGGAGTCTAAATGCAAATAAAGGAGGATAGCTTTTGTTTTAGGAGCAGAGAGTGAGGAGTGTGAAATAGCAGGGCCCACTGAAGCTGTAAGGCACAAAGGATGCTCCAGTTAGCCACAGGAGCACTTGGGATAGGAAAGAAAATGGGAAAGAACAGAAATTTAGCCTTTGGGTGAAGTGCTGCTGAAATGAGGCTTAGGACTCTGAACTCCTAACAAGCAAATTATCTCCTGCTCTGTGATTCTGGAACCTTGCATTATATAGTTTGTACAAAATGTCTATTTATAAGTACTTTGAGTGAAGCATTATAGCTCAGAACCACGGACAAAGCCCTTTTCAAGGCATCTGGAATCTCTAGTTTCATTCTGGACTCTGCCAACATATTATTCTATACATCATACTAATTTACCTTGTAATCTCCCCATAGCTTTTAATTGTATGGATAATTTAGACTGATTTTTCACAGTACATAATAGAATGTGCATCATCTGTTTTTGGACCATTAGGCAACACTGCAAGGTTTCCAGTAACAGTACTCAGTAAAGAGAGGTTTAACTTTTTTAGTTCATTATGGCCTATTCTCTTTCCAGTCCTTTTACAGCCGCCCTGCTGAAACCACAACAAATTCCACATCTTTCTGACAGTAGGATAAAAGTCTCTTGATTCAAACTCTGAGTTTATGAACCTCCCCATGCCTTCATTCCCTTACCTGTGCAATAGTTACCATGCTCTAGTCCTGGAAGATTTACTGTAATAAACACGTGTATTTAATACTGGGGAATAAAAGTACAAAGGCCTAGGTATCAAGAAGTATTTGATGATTATTTTCTTGTATGTCTAAGTATTATTTTATATCTACTTTTAAAAGAAATGTGCCTAATGAGGAAGAAGGTGTCCACGTGAACTGCGCAACCTGTACTGTTTATTATGCTTTGGAACTAATAAATCCTAGGTAATCTTTCTTGCTGATAAGTTTAATTTATGCACTGTATTCAAAACCATACACAAGCTCGTCACCAAGGTGAATACAATGACAATTTCAATCACAGATACTGAAATAGTTAGGACTTCAAATGTGCATTAAAAGACACAAGTGAAGAGTAAAGGCTATGTATTAATACTAAGTGTAAAGTGAGGACTATGCAGTCCAGGGTTGCCTTTTCTCAGCCACCCATATTATCTTCTCCTTGTTCTCCTACATAGCTCATTTCCTTTGTAATTTCAATAGTTTTAAGAAGAAGGTGATTTTAAAATGCAGCACATTTCACATTTGTCCAAAACATGTTTTGGGACTGGAAGCCCAGATAGGTTTAGCAGTGACATTCCTACTGGGAAAGAATAATCTCTTTTGACTCCTTAAAGTTTAAAATACCATCGTTCATCTGCCAGACCTGAACTTCTGATCCAGGTGAACGGACAAGCTGATTGCTGCACAGAGTCTGCTGTAGTTACACCGTATGCAGACCATTATCTGTTAATATTGTATACAAGCCCAGCAGAAGCCCAAAGGCAATTGCATATAAAGGCTAAACACAACCCACAGGAATACTTCAAGCTAGTATAAATAGGCTTGGAGTGAATTTATGAGCGCATGTGTAATTCCACTAGCTTGAATGCTGGCCCTTGGTGGAACAAAAAAAATCACTGCAGGGCCAGCTTGAAGCAAATGCCAGGTTTAAATAATGGCCAGCAGTCTTTAGGGTTTCTTACAGGGCCTAATTCAATCTCTAGTGAAGTCAACAGAATGGAACTCAAAACTAACCTTGAGAGAAAATGTTTTCTCTCTAAAGGAAAATTCTGTGTGAAATATGGGAAGATGTGGCATGTCAGAGGAAAGCATCCTAGAAGGCTGTGAAATTTTGGAAGGAGGTAATGCATCTGAGAGAGCCAGAGAAAATATGAGCTAGGTTTTGATAGAATTACACAGAGGGAATAACAGCTGCAAAGGCACACAGGTAGTTCTTACAAGTTCTCTTGCCAGCTGCAACCTCTGTTATAAAAAAGGAGTCTCAAGTGCAGAACAATTATACAGCTAGTTAAGAGTTCTTTACTCCAAGATTCAGACATGTTAAATAATCCAATAGAGTCCTAAAACTGCTCAGTTTCCACTGACAATGGTGAAGGCCTGAGCCCTTATTGAGGACTTAGAGAAGCCACTTAATTGTCAACAAATTATGCTACTGTTGGTCCAAATTTTTAGAGCTTGAACTTATTGCATGTCAGTTTTAAACAGCCTCTAATGCTTGAGTTGAAATGAATGCATTCTCTTTTATTCATGCTTAATCCACATTAAGTCTACAATTAAGATAATGTGCTGATTGTAGAGAAAAAAAGAGCAGGAAGACACACCTATTAAAAACCTTCATAAGACAATGTCTTTTTAAATAACCATGAGCAAAGTATTTATGAAACTCCCCCAGTCTGAGTCATAAAAGTCTTTATGTAGCAGGCAGATTATGAGAGTAGCTTGGCCCCACTAGTTATAAAAAATACAGAAGTGGCTGAATTTTAAATACTGTCCCAATGGACAGTTAGGTGGTCATTTATACGTTTAGATTAGGACAGCTTTGGCCCAGTGCAGCTCAGGAAGTGCTGTAAAATAGCACCTTGCAAAACTGTTCCAGAATCTAGAGGTTTGACCTGTGGAGACCACGTGTCACCATGTCAAAACAGATTAAGGAAAAAGAAACTAAACTCAAAATAAGAATAACTACAGTCTACTCACTTTTACTTTAATCTCTTGCAGGTCTTCCTTTCACTTAGTTGCATAATGAGAAGCACAGATTGTACAATATGTCACTCTAGCTCAATAGGCACTGGCATCCAAACACAAGAAAAACAAATTCCTTCCTTTTAATTCAAGTCCATCCTGCTTCCCATGATTTCCTGTCCTCCAGCACAGTTCAGTTCCTAGGAAGAGTTGCACAATACAAATACACTGTTGCCTGTGCTAACAAAAGAATTGCCCTGCCATGAAAAAGTTGGCATAAATATTATCTTCTCTTGGTAACTACTAAACGGCTAAATTGCATGTGCTAATGCTGTTTGCTATTAATGTAATTTTAAAGAGACATAAAGCTTAAAAATCTAAACAGAACAGCCTGTTCCAGGCAGAGTGTATGAGAAATGGCACATTTTACTGTAAAACAACTACACAAGAACCACTGCACTTAAAGAACATATCTAACAGTCAGAGTCCTCTAAATTTGCTGGTCAGATATGATCCTCCAGGAAATTAAAGGCTGAGAAGGGGAAAAGAGCATCATCAAATAATACTTACTAATGTTATTGATGGTGGAGGAGGGGAACAACCAGTTTTCACTGAACTTAGTTTCTGCTTTACAAATCAGTTCAGATTTTCTGCTCTATATGGTTCAATATTAAGAGGTTTGAGGAGGATGAGCTAGTCAATATTCTAAATTTGGTCCAGTTTTATTAATTTTACTGTAAGCTTAAACGAAAGAAATATCCTCACATGATCAAGTTGGAGCTCAGACTTGCAAAGACTACTCTTGCTTTGGAAATACTCCAGGCTGTGACCTCTGTTTCAGCCACTTTAGGAAATGGAGCTGATAATCCAGGAGCAAGTCCATGAAAAGGAATTAAGCATCTGGGGACTTAAGTGTGCATAGGAGAAGGAATAAGGATTTAACAGTGAGTAACTAAAATAAAAAAAATAATTCTGGAGCAATGACTAAATTAAAGGATTTCTCAGGTGCAGGGAGCAATTGAAGCAGCAGGTTGCAGACCTCCCCTGCTCTCTTCTGCTCAGCCCAGAGATGCACTACTGTCTGTACAGCCTCCACAGACCAAAATGCCTTCCTCTCCACAGAAGCCTGTGTAGTGCAGGACCTTTGCCTTTGAGGGAGGCAACAAGGACTTAAATCAAATCCTCTCCCAGCACTGAATCTGTCTGGAAGCAAATGCTCTGGTTACTAGACTATTGGGAGTGGGGAGGCAGGGAAACATTTATTGGCAAATACAACTATCTCAGGACTCTCATGTTTGATTGTGGAATGCTGTAAAAGGGCAAGACCATCAATATACCTAAGATAAGCATCTCCCAAGGGCAAAAGTATGAAAACTAGAACTTTTCAGGAATGAAATACTTCCATGAATCTCTACTGAAGCTGGGGGAGTTTTGCTATTGATTGTAGAGGCAGCAAAAGCAGGGCTAGACTGTGCATGTATCAGGCTGACACAACATGTATTCTGCCTCCTAGGACTAGTTAAGAGCCTTGATTTCAGCAGAAAGGCTTACTCACTGTATAATGACCCACCAAATAATGCCACCTGGCCTGCACTAATCAGATCTGACTGTAAAGTGCCTGCATAGTTCTGACAGTAACAGGAACAGGATGTCGGTAGTTGATAGGAAGTTCAGGTGTTAGAGAACAAGAAAGTCAGAAGCGTTTCCTTGGTTTGCACATAGACAGAAAGTGTATGACCTAATTCAGCAGAATCAGACTGCAGATCCGGATATTAGTCTTCTATTTGCCACCTCATCAATGATAAACTTGAATTTGGTTGCTCTTACACTTCAGCAGCTTGCCAGTGCTCAGATGTTTAGAAGCTCTGTTCCGGTTTTTAGCACAATATGAGTAGCACTGAGATTTCTTTTCAGGATTGTGCTCTTTCCTTTGTTTTATTTTGAAAATCCCAAAGGACATGACAAAAGCCATGGTCATATCTGGTTCAGGATTTTTACATCTGATTATTAAACCTCTTGGAAAGATTATTTGCCTGGGAACAGTATTGTTTGAACTTGATTTTTGTTATTGAGTTTTCCTTCCCTTCTTCTGTTCTTGTTTCACAGAAGGCTTTTACATAATTGTAATCCTTTAATTCTTCAGTTCATATATGCCTTCCCTAATGCACAAAGAACCTCAGACTTAGGTATGTACACTTGCATCAAAAGCAGCATGGCCAGCAGGTCGAGGGAGGTGATTCTGCCCCTCTACTCTGCTCTGGTCAGACCCCACCTGCAGTGCTGCCTCCAGCTCTGGAGTCCTCGGCACAAGACAGACATGGATCTGTTGGAGCGGGTCCAGAGGAGGCCACAAAAATGATTAGAGGGCTGAAACACCTCTCCTATGAAGAAAGGCCGAGAGAGTTGGGGTTGTTCAGCCTGGAGAAGAGAAGGCTCCAGGGAGACCTTATTGTGGCCTTTCAGTGCTTAAAGGGGCCTGTAAGAAAGATGGGGACAGACTTTTTAGCAAGGCCTGTAGCAATAGGACATCATGTCACAAACCCATTCTCTCTTCTCCTCCACCCTTTGCCTTCTCCCCACCCCAATGACACTTAAGGAGTTTATCTGTACTCACACACAATCTACGGGATGGGAACCCCTTTAAAGAAAACTCTGCTGGCTTCAGAAGTCTTGTAAAACTGTTGCATTGCAATCAGGCTGCATGTAAGCAAGGCAGAGAAAGGACAGAGTGACAAGGGCAACTGTCCTGGCTCGTTCACCCTCAAAAAGCAGGAAAATCTGGAGGTGAAGGGGGCCATGCCCTCATCTGTAAGTAAGGAGTAGGGGATTTCCCTCCTCTTCCCAAGGAGAAATCTATAAGGAAACTATTGTGGCATTTCCTTATCTGTGTGTCTCCTCCTGTGGGATTTCCAAAATGGTTGTTACACAAATTGTGAAATCTGCCCTGTCCTTTCAGAGAGGGAGGGGACAAGTATGGACCTGCAGGAGCTGGATGACAGCAAAGGACAGAGGTAGACAGACTTCCTTCTCCTGTGTCTGCACCTGTAAGAAGTTATGTGGCACAGGAGGCACTGGCTCTGAGCCAAGCTACTCTGGCTCTCAGCAGGTATTAGTCATTTTGGCTTGATAATGGTCTAACCCAGCTACTGGTTGGCAAACTTGAATCCATCTGCCACAAACATAACTTCTAATAGCACTGTCCCAGGCACAGAATATGTTTCAGCTGAAACATGTACTGCCAGTGACTGGGAGAAAGCAAAAGAGAGGAGGTGAGTGTGATGTAGATAGGCATACATAGACATGTGATGGGCTGATGAGTCTTCGCTTGGAAATATACTTGGGTAAGCAAAAGCCAGAGCAGAGACTGCTGGAGCTGTTTGAAAGTAATGATGGAAACACTTAGCATTGGGAAAGTGGTGTCCATTCACTCATTATGATGTTGCTATGTGAAATTTCCATGATGCTCCTTAAAATGGTGATTTGATATCAAGTCCTTTCTTGGTACAGCAAATGCATTTACTCATGGGAAGTGAAAAAGGGTTTAATTTCATCCAAGGAGATATAAGGTAATTCTTTAACCATTCATACACGGCAGATCCTGCTCCTCTTTTTACCTATACTAAGTAATTCTTTCAACTTCCATCCTAAAGTTACACAAACACTATAGTACCTTCAGTACGTTCCTGTAACACATATATTGCACTGAGTGGCTGATCTTCCAAACTGAAAATGATAAGTAGGTAAAAGACACTCTCTGAAAAAGAAGGCTCATCCAAACTGTTTCTATAGCCCCCACACTGAAGTATTAAAGGTAACCTGAAGGACTTAGTCCAAGCAGCTTGACCCTCAACAGCATGGCCAGTATAACCTTTCTCTGAGTTGCTCTAAATCAAAATGTGTCCTCTCTTAGCACATCAGTCAAGCTTCTTAAGTAAAACCAGTCCCATTCCTACATTTCGCGTTCCTGAAAGCTGAATTTTTCTCAATAATTTTAGCTCTTTCCTGTGAGCCAGTAACTAGAAGGCTGCTGGCTGTTTATTTTGTGTGATAGAAACAACGTAGGCAGGGTGTTTTTTAAACAACTTAGGAGTGTGGTGTCACAGACGGCTGAGCCAATCCAGCAACTACACCCACAATTAGGCTTTTCTCTTTCTCCATCCCTGTTTTTTATCCATGGAATCCCACCTGATTCCTTATGGTGGCTCTCAAACCATTCCAGAGCCAAGACAATTTGCTATCTTAGGGAAAAAAAAATAATCCAGTCATGTCACATTAAGGAGCTAAAATGGCTAAAAAAAGCATCCAAGAAATGTCAAAACTGGTGCAAAACAGCAGCAGGACTATGTGGCTGGGATAGATAAGAATTTTTCAGATTTATTGGTTGTTCTGTTATTTGTGTTAACTTCCACACTGTTATAATTAAGAAACACCCTTGTGTAGTACAGAACAAGGAGAGCTTCTAGGACATACTAGCTCCTGTTTGCTTACCAGTCATGCAGAATGTCAGTAATAGACAAACTTCTCAATCTAGATCGGAGTCACTGAACAGCCACTGCAGGAGCCTGCTGTTGAGTTTGGCAGGATCATACTGGATAAAATGCTGAACTGAAAGCACGTACCCAATGAGAGAAATCATTCAGAGTCTATTAATAAAGTGTCAGGTTGGATCCAAACAAACATGTAAAGTGATTGACTTTGCTACTTCTGTCACAAAAAGGGAATGGCCTTACTAATATGAAAAGCCTGCTGAAGAAAGAGTTGAGAGCAAAACTTTCTCTCTGTTAATTCTCCGGGAAGGATAAGTTAAAAATTTAAATGCTAAATTTAGATTTCATTGGAAAAAAACCACAACCCAAAACCAAACCAAAATAGCTGTAATTATGGAGTAAAACAAAAGACTGACCAAGAGAAAAAACATGCTACTGACTAATCCAGGAACATTTCAGATTTACAGCGAACTGCATTAGCAAGCAATAAAGAATTAAATCTTCAGATTTCCTGAGACTTTTTTAGGCAAAATTCCCACAGAAGTTGCTGCAGAAAGTTGACAGTTATTGCAAAACTGAATTCAAAAAGATATCTCAACAGGATGAGTTTTCCCTAAAATATAATAAATCCTTTTTGCACAAAAAATAATTGAGGGGTTGGAGTAAACCAGCCTATTTTATTCACCTAGTTCACTATTCACCACATCTTCTGTATCAGGTCAGATTTAATTTGTGATTTCATGGGTAGGGCCATCAGATGTTAGCTTTCCAGAAAGGAAGTTCTCCTCAGGGGAAGGGCTGCAGCTGAATAAGAGCCTGAGCATCTGATCCAAAGGCCACTGGCAGTGGAGAGAGAGCTTCTGCTGCTTGTGGACAGCAGGCTGGCCATGAGCCAGCAGTGTGTCCTTGTGGCCTGGAAGGCCAACAGTATCCTGGAGTCCATTAAAAAGAGCGTGGCCAGCAGAAGGTTGAGTGAGGTTCTCCTCCCCCTCTACTCTGCCCTGGTGAGGCCACATCTGGAGTATTGTGTCCAGTTCTGGTCTCCCCAGTTCAAGAAAGACAGGGATTTTCTGGAGAGAGTCCAGTGGAGGCCACAAAGATGATGAGGGGCCTAGAGCATCTGCCTTACGAGGAGAGGCTGAGAGAGCTGGGACTCTTCAGCCTGGAGAAGATGAGAGGGGATCTGATCAATGTCTATAAATATCTGAAGTGCGGGGGTCAAATGGATGGGGCCAGGCTCTTTTCAGTAGTACCCTGTGACAGGACAAAGGGCAATGGGCAAAAACTGGAACACTGAAAATTCCACACAAACCTAAGGAAAAACTCCTTTACTGTGAGGGTGTTGGAGCCCTGGGACAGGCTGCCCAGAGAGGCAGGGACTACCACAAGGCTTTGTTTGAATGACTCATACATACAGACCATCACTGGTTCAAAGCAGGCATACATGACAATACTGAGTTCTTGGAAAAATGGGAAGAATAAGGAAAAAAGGAGGGGAGAAAAAACCAACAGTAACTTTTTTTACTTACTGGAATCCAATATCATCTTCACAGAAAATGCAGCTGGTTACTACAATTTGGAAAATGATCGTTGTAATCTGCCTGCTGGTAATTCCCTGAAAAGAAAGAGCAAGCTTTAGCCCAGTATGTTCTTGTTTTCTTGCACAGCAGCTGTTAAATCCTTTTGTCTTGCTGCATGACACTTTTTTTAAAACTTTAGCTTTCTCAGTGTTTGGAACATACCTGAGCTGAGAGAGTAACATCTGTGAGAGGAGCCCCTCAGGGCAGTAGTTAGCACCTCACTGGAGGATGTTCTTCCCCAGTAGGGAGGTGCGGGCTGAGGCTGGGTGCCTGAGTCTGCTGTGCTTCAGTTACTCCTTCTGATTGAAAAAGACAGCATATACTTAATGAGGGGCAGAGGGGGAACAAAAGGGGCTATAACCCGTTCCCCCTGTTAGCTCTAACTTAGCAAAGCAACTGCTCTCTCACAATATGGTTTTACCTCATCTCCATCAGCCCTTGTAGGGGCCGGGGCAGAGCAAATTAACTTTTTCACTGTTCTGCTGAGTAGCAATGCGCTTCTGTGGCACAAAGATCCATCCTAGAATCATACATGTGTGTCTGTGTTTCTTCTTGTAGTAGAACTTGGTAAACCTGTGCTTTCTAAAGGTGCTCCAGATGTAGCACACACAGCACCACACAACTCAGCCCTCCTAGGAAATACTGAAGGGATAAAAGACAGGGATTTATTAGTGCCCATGCATTTGCAAAACGATGACAGCTCAATCTATACTAGAAGCAAGCAGTGGCCTACAAATCTGAAAAGAAATAGGATTCTATGATACATCAGCAAGATGTTCCCAGGCACAGTTCTGGAGAAATGACTATTCAGGTAGTGAAAATATTTTAACTGGATTTGCACAGCTATTGTCAAATATGCTCAAAAATGTTTGAAGAGAAACATGCAACATAGCACATGCATGTTGACGTCCGTTCCAGTGACACGCTTTCTGCACACTTGAATTGTTCTGACAATACTGTAACAGCGAAGCCTGCTAAAATAGTTGTTTTTAAAAGAGGTACAGGAGGTCAGCCCAACACGAGAGATGACTGTAACTTTCAGTAAAGCACCCGTTTAGTGAACTGAGCCTGGGATGTGTTGTGCTTTTGTAGTTCAAAGGGAGCGTCTCTCTGTGTACGATTGGCTTTTAACATCATCCTTCCATGTGATTAAAGAAAGCCACAAGAAGGAGGTTTCTACATTATTACCTCTTCCTGGAAAACAAACCTGACTGTTTCCCCGAAGTTTGCTGGTACAGAATTATGCCACTTTAAAGGCTGCCAGACATTTTGGCTGCCCATCCACTTGCCTTCCTTGCAGTTGTCATTATCTCTGTTTTATTTTACCTGGAACTTAACAATTCCACACTCCCTTTCCTTCTAGGTTTCAGTAACTCTTCAAAATTAAAATCAATAGCGTCCTTTTACTCCAAAGTACAGCCTTTCAGATAATCATGTCATATAGTGCAGCAGCTGCTTGGAGCCTTTGCAGCAAAAACAGTCCTTGGATTAAGAGTTTCCAGTAAAGTAGCTGCACTTCTCTAGCATTTCGCTGTTTACTTGTAAAGTTGGTTTAGATCAACATTGGGTTTTTAAGAAGTGATTCAAGTGACATGTTAGTGGCATGGCTAAGAAAACTCAGAAAGGTTTGTTGGTTTTTTTATTATTATTATTACTTCACCTTAGAGTCTCTAAATAAACAAAGTCAGTGGATTCATTCCTGTCAAATAGCCATTGAATTAAAACAAAATAACCTCAAACTTCTCATTAGCAGAACTGCATGTGTAATTTCAGTTTCTGTTTTGCTATTAACAGGCTTGTAAGTGGGTTATAGCAATCCTACTTCTTTTTTTAAGAAATTGTCATCATGGCAACTACATGAAAGGCCTCAGGAAACCCCCCTCCCTCTTGCCCCAGAAGTGTCAGGTTTGTGAAGAAGAGCTGGCATTGCAAAAGTCTGGACATAACTTAACAAATAGGGCCAGAGCCTCACCCGCTGAAGATTCAGGGCAGTTTCCCTGGCACAGTTGGAGCTGTGCAGATGGGTGGCCTGATCCTTCCCCTGGAAATATACATCAAAGAACTGAGCACTGAAAGTAAATTGCTATGGCTGATAGTTCTCATAATCCAAATTAGCTGAAATAGCAAGCGACCTCAGAGACAAGCCAGGTTTCAGTTAGTACTGTGGAGAAGTTGATTTATGTATAAAACTTCTAAGGAGTTTGCAGTGTGACACATAGAAAAACTGAAAGTGCCATATTAGAAATATGGTGACAGGACTGAGGGCAGGGGGTTGCGGGCAAAGGACTGCAGCAATGCAAATTGTTGCATTTGGTTTGTCTTGGGTCTTTTTTTAAAAAGAAAATCTAGCTCATCTGCTTTTTGGAGTGTTACATATATATTTATATTTATGCTACAAATAGGGTGATGGCTTTGCGGTATATTGTGGCACCATAATATAAATGCAGCTAGTTGCCCCTCTGCTCTGTCCACACAAGACATACACGGGCATAACTGTCCTCCTGCCCTCTACCTAAGACAAAAGTCGCCCTGCTAAATTCCGCCCCCTCCACCCCAATCCACAAATGTGGACTATTTCCTTAAGTTTTACTTGCCTCCTCATCTGTTGTAATCACAGAGTGAACTATCAAGAGCAGAAATAGCAGCTGAAGATGAGAATTTTAATCTGTAAAAGATCCAAAGCTTTCCTTTAAGAAACTCATCTCTTTTAGTAGGAAAAATTGAATTTTAATAGTGCCACAGCACAATTTGGGATTAAGCTATTTTGCTTAATTTTAAAAGATTTCTAACAGGAAATTGTTGTAACTTTCCTTTTCTCTCAGAGGCTTCTGCTGTTGCATAGAGAAAACCTGGGTTTATAAGCTGAGAACAGAAAAAATAAAGAGCAAAACCAGTTAAAATTTATGAGTGTGCAGTTTGGGTTGGCCAAGAGGCCAGCTTCCATACTGACAGACACTCCGAAATCTTCACCATCATTCCCAGGCTAACAAACGCTCTCTTCAAGAACCTGTAGTGTAAAGAGTCCTGAAGACAACTTCATTTACAAAGAGAATCCCAAACCCCAGTGAAACTTGTTTTTACTGGGACATTTCAGGACTGCACAAATGGATTCACACAATATCAACAAAACCAAGGCCTGGTGAGAGGTTGGTTGCAGATTTTAGACACAGCTCACTCTCTCTGTCAGGTCTGTAGGATTGATAAATAAGGGAAAAATACATATTGATCTTGGTCAGAGAAGTGGCACATGAGCTTTCTTCTCCCTTTAGAGCACAGTCCTGTTCTTAGGAATGGTGCAGCTCAGAGTGTGTGAAAGCTTTGCTGCAGCTGCACAGTGACCTCTTTATAACCCTCTTCATTGACTACATGAAGGATCAGTCAGCAGCTGTGTCAGCTTGGATATCCACCTTAACTCATCTTTGCCAAGCAGATAGGAGAGGGTTCAGGCAATAGGCTTGAGAAGAAGAGAAAGAAACAGCAAACTTCTCTTTAGCCTATGCGTAGGCTGATTGTACAATTCGGTATCAGAAATACACATAAAGCCACATGTTGCTACATATATGTAGCAATAAATCACTTAGTTGGGTGTCTGTTCATTCAAACCAGAATTACTCTACAATGCCCACAATCCATTAGAGACAGAATAGCTTAATTGAAAACAATCTGGTGAGAGAATTATTTATTCCAGTAGTATGTGGCTGATGAGCAGTTCCAGGGCCCAAAATAGCTCCATTAAAACTCAGTAAACTAAGGGAGCATCTCTCTGTGTCTATTTCTGCAAAACACAGGACTCTAAAGCCACCTCAGCTTTCAGCTTTCTAGAACTATGATGATCATTGAGAGCACTGATTGATACAAATACTGTTCTTCCTCAAAATCCAGGGGGATTCTGAAGCACATCCAGACATATGAAACTTTCCTTTAAACAATAATCTCATTGCAAAGTACTGACATGCCGAGAATTCCCCCCCCTCATTCAGGAGAGAAGTGCAAGACAAAGTAAGAAAGTGCATCCAGTATTCTGCAGCCTAGTCTGGCAGCGCTGAGATGCTTTTTGATGGAAGCTTTTAAGATATAGATTCTAAGCTGAAGTCTTTAACCAGGACTTGAGTCCAGCTTTCCCAGACTCAGCTATTTTCAGCCCACATCCAAAATTCATACCTCATTGAATGATTCTATCCACTGCACTTCAAAGTACAAGCATTTTGAATAAGTGCCACTTTCACTGAAGTTCAGAAGTAGTTTACATTTGGCTTAAATTTTACTTTCTTCCAATACTCAAATTACCTGTTCTAATCACCTTTTCCAGTTAACATCTACCCATTTCTGGAGATCTATATGTTCACTAGTTGGACAGAGGAAACTCTGGACTTAGGCACCAGAACTAGTCAGTAATGGAAGAAGGGTTTGTTTTATGACCAAAAAAAGCTAAACTGGAAAAAACCCAGATCCTCTGTGGTACTGACTCAGTGTGAAAAAAAGTGCCAGAAAATAGTATTGCTCTTCTCAAGTCATCCCCTGACAGGCAACTTCAATGCTGCAATAAAAATTACAGGAACTGGCAACAGCTAGAGACGCAATCTGCATTTTAGCAACAGATAACAAGGTTCAGTGGTGGATTACACGCTTGTATGTTGATTGAGTATAGGAAGAAGGAAATAATTTATTCATTGTTAGAGGACAGAGCATTTCATTCAAGCCCTGTTACCAGGAATATTCAGAAATGTATTGCTGCAATGTGTTAGTGCTGAGCCCACCAGAACGCAAGCCACTCACCTATTTTGGAACAGAAAGTTATTTACCTCAGATTATACCTCATGCACTCACGCCCCGTTTCCCATTCAAGTTCTTCAGCCAAGTGGGTACATAAAGCACCCATCAGTCATTCATCCAAACCAGCTTGTTGCTGGGTATACTAAGCAGTCCTAATTTTGGTTGGCTGCTCATTCAGATGTGCATCTATCAGTTATGGGTTGACACTCCTCTTGACTACAGAGGCCCTTCCTCTCCTGAACAAATCCTCCTGATGTAGTAAATACTAACCAATAATCAGGACGAGTGGTTTGGAGGAGAGATTAAAGAGCAATAGAAGCGTAAGCAAAAAGAATTCAACATCACCAAAGGAAAAAATAATTTAATAGCACTGTGCTTAACTAGCTTGGGAAAATGTCCCAGAGGAATAACCCTTATCTGGTAGTTAAAATTATTGGAAAAAGCAGCAGGAAGCATGTTGGAGAGAAGGGGAAATCCTGCTGCTATGCCATAGACAAGTTGAACATAATTTCTGTTTTCATTCTAAATAGCACTCTCTTTGTGATACTCACTCCTATGGACAAAAACCCACACACCTTCACTTAGTATTAAGATCACCTTCAGCAGAAAACCTGCACAAAGACTAGCTCTAGTAAATCACAAACTGAAATGACTCACATGGTAAATACTCCTATTCACAGCTTCCTGAGTATGTTTAATATAGGTGGATATTTATACTTATATCTGACAGATCTGAATTTCTTAGCTTGCTTACACTTCCTTCGGAAAAAGCTATATTTATAATGGCTTTTTATAGAACATAGTCAATGAAACTAATATACAGTACTTTTAGCTAACTTATATCTAAAAGGATACTGTTTTAATATTTTAAGAGCAGGGGAAATGCACATAGGTTCAGAGAAGCAAAAAATAAATGTTTGAAGAGACTGGTAACATGAAAAAGAGAAGATCTGAGTTTGGAGTGCCAGCAGTGAACCCCAGAGCAAAAAGCTAGAGGGGACTGAAAAAGAATATCATCCAGATATTGTCAAAATAGGAGTGAGAAGAAAATAAGAGAGAAGGTGCAGAAAAAATTAAAGTGCATAAGTGAGGAAGAAGCGGCTTCCAGGACCATAGCCATTGTAAAGCTATTACCCCTAGTTTATTTTGGCACTTTTACTAGATACAGTTTGGTCTGAGATAAGAAGGAATCTGATATTCATTTGAAAATACCCAGTACGGTGCCCTATCTATGAACCCTACAAGGACTCCCATTCTTCCACATTTATTTTAGTATAAACATTTTCTTATTTTAGTCTTCTAAAGAATGTTCTTTATTTGTTTTACTATAAAAGAAGAATGTATGTTGCAGAGTTGTGGAAGAAGATTAATATAACAGAACTTTTCTGTCACCGGGGCCCAAACTTAAAAGGGCAGAGGTGCTCAAACAGTTCTAAACTAGGGCTGGGTATTAGGTAACTGACATTTAAAAGATTCTGGTGGAGAAAATATTATTGAATATCAGAGTGCAATTAAATGGATTTCTGGAATGCTATGTTGGGTTGCTCTGAACTCTATCAGAAGACAATACGTGTATATCTAGCAGAGCTTTAAAGCACAATTTCACACAGTAGCCTGCTGAGGTTAACTCAGTGACATCTGCTGAACATGTTCTGCAATTAAACAAGCAAGAGGTTGCCAAGAGTCATAGGTAGCAAAACATCATCTTCTTTTACACATTTCTTTTTTCAAGAACCAACCTTCAAAATTGAGTGTGGAGAGGGGGCTCTGAGCTCCAGCTCTAAGCTTAAAAATGATTTTGGCACAATTCTGATCATATGCTAGAAACAACATGTGGCTCCAAATCCAGTTCCTAGACTGCTGCTAGGGAGAATAGAACACTGCAGAGCTTGTGTGCAAGTGCAAACAGTGAATGGTTTCCACAGCAGCTGCAGACCCATATGGTTCTTGGCTTCATCATAGTATCCAGTACTTCGGGCAGTCACCTGCTCAATCTGCATTTGACTGGAACAGATTGATGACAGACCTGTTAGCTGACATCAGAAACAGTACCAATTAGCGCACACACACACACACACACACACACACACACACACAGAGCAGGCTTTTGTTTCAAGGACACACAGCTTTGTGTGTTGATGATGAGAATCCTATGTGTGGCAGCAGCAGCAGATCTTCAGAAACAAAGTGCAAAGGGCTATTGTTTTAGGCTAAAACTAATGACACTAGCAAACAATCCACTGTTTATAAAGCTTATACTTTTTGTTGACATTAGGTGTGGTGAGCAGCCATTAGCCCTCGCACAGTGAGATCAAACTTGCTATGAAAGGCTTCATCTATCCTAGGATCTTAAGTTTTATCCTCAAGCCAAACTGCTCCTTTAATCACAAGACTGACAATTAGCAAAGGGCAAGTCAGAGATTTGGTTGTGGGTGAAAAGAGAGAGACTTTAGCACAAACTTATCATTCAGCTGGAACACTCCTTTTTCTTCTGGTTACTGCTCTCAGCCTTGTCTCCTAACAGCTTCATATCCCGTTCCTTTCCCATAGCTTTAAACTGAGCCTAACACAGCAACACACCAAAAACCACCCTGTGCCTTGAGGGGAAAAACAGCAAGCAAACATTTAAACCATTTTAGTTGTCTCAAATGTAAGAGTATATCAAAAGTCTGTCTACATCAAAAATACATTAAGTTCTTCCTGTCTTCTAAGTCTTTGACTTTCAGTTTATGAACCTTATGAGGTGAGAATTCAGACAGATAACTGTGCAGGAACCAGGAGTTGAAGTACAAACTATTCTACAGGGTCAGCCACTACTAATGAATTTCCACACTAACTTTTGGCCTAATTGAGCCTGGTTTTATAATACTACAATTACTCGGTCAAAACAGTTATACCATTATATGCTTCAATATAGAGTCCACTCTCCACTCCAGTTGGAATTAATTGTTCTAGCCTAAGGTACCTCCAATTCAGTGCATTTCTAATAATTTGATGCTGCTGGAGTCCCTTCATTATAACCCTACAACCATGAACAAGGACTTGTGCTTTTAGATGGACACTGGTCTCTATTTTAGAACAAGATGTAGAAGCAAAAAGGGGTAACAGCTTCATACTTCTTTTAAATACCTCCTCTTATGCAAGTATGCTTCTGCTTGAGAGCAGCTTTTTTCTTTTAACTTTTGGTACTAATTTGTTTAAACTACAAAGCAAGGGTTTTATACATGCAGAATTAAAGATGAGATATGATCTTTGGAAAAAAAAAACCCCAAAACCAAACCTCTTTTACGTGTTATTAGTGACCCATCTACTTCACTTTCAGACTCAACCATTCTGGGAGAGTACCTTGTTCAGATCGGCTAGCGTCATCCTGAACCCCAAAATTTTCTCAACGCCTCTCACTCCTGTGTCCCACTCCTAACTCTGGCACTGTTATTCAGAAAACATTTTCTTCACTGCCTGCAGGGCTGCATATGTGCATCAGCGTGGAACTGATCTTTCTCTTAAAGGATTATGGTACCAATTCAAAGCTGTTTGCACATTTGTTTACAACGGCGTCCCATATGTTCTCTTTCAAGGGGATTCAGAGAATCCCAGAAACTAAAAAGCACTGGGTAGCCATCAGCTGTCCTAGTGGGATAGATCTTCCAGTGCATACGTGTCTTTTTGGCACACACAGCAGAGCATGACCTACAGGAAACACAGATTGTTCCCAAGTTACATAGAGCTCGTCTGGTACTAACAAGAACTTCAGCCAGAAGAGTACACTCTGTGCAGGCAACAGGAGCTTACTAGATGTTACAGCAGTCTTAAGAGATAAGGTTAAAGATATCATATGCAGTGTGCTAAATGATTTAGTCAAATATCTTGCAGGAAACTGTTGATGTATTCTCCTCCAGGAATGTTTCCTGGGAAAAACAGCTGGCAATTCAGAACAGAACACTTCAAGGCTGCCTCCATATGCCAGCTGCAGCTTTGCTAGTAGCATAGAGAGTAGGAGTTAACTTATGTGCACATTTAGAGTGTGTTTCCACATAATTAAAGTACTCTGTAGAGGAAAGGCATCTGTGAGCAGACACAGAGTAAATTCTGCAAGCAGGGCTAACTATTAGAAGTTAAAACTGAACACACAAGCTCAAATCTCACTGGAGAAAGCACTCTAACAGACACAGCCGGTCCTGGTGCCCACTCCCAAAGCAATGCTCAGTCACTTTGTAACCTCAAATTTAGGCAGCCCTTGCAGATTTCAGACTAAGTCCTCTTCTCTTGTAGGTATTTTCAGTGTGTGCAACTGGCAAAAATGTGAGGATATGGAAAACATCTGCATCAGCTTCTCCTTCAGCCTGAATGCACTGGTAGAAAAAACTGAACTTGCTGGCTGAGCTAGAACTATAAGCAGCTTCTCTGCACTACAATTGCTTTTGTGGTCCTTGCTGTTCTGTGTTTGCTTTTTCTCAGGTGAGGGGAAGGAAGTGAGAGGAGAGAAGATGTAACAGATGAGAAGCTGTTCTTTCTCATACATTTTTCTCACACCATCACAGTATGAGATTTTCCCAGCAGCGCCCTTTGAAAGCTGTAAGTCTCTGGGCTAACAAAGATCAAAGTTCCTACAGACCTCGCTGACAAACTCAGGAATGCTATCCCACAGCACACTGCACAATGTTAGAACCATCATGCCTTATTTCAATGCTGATGCTCTGACAGGTGCAGGCCATTTTCATGCTTGTGGTCTAACATGTATGAGCTAGACTGCACATTGCTGAAACAGCACAGTGCCTGCTCACTGTGGGCACTCTGGACTGTGCAGGTCTCTTGCCTTTCAGGAAGAGGTTAAAGAGCAGGGAGTCCCTGCAAATGCCTCCACAGTGAGCAGATGTATGAAGCTGTCACCATAAGGATGACTGAGCAGGGTGAGCCCTTGGGTACATCCTGTACCAAAAGCCAGAATTGTATAAGAAAATTTATAACCAGATATCCTGTTATTTCATGTTGTGCATGGAACTGAACATGTGGGTTTTTTTCAAGGACATTACCAGCACCTCAGCTTACAGAGGCTGCAAAGCCAATCAGTCACTGAAGCGGAGGATGAAAAGTCCTTCCCTTTAGAAGTTAGGATGTTCCTGTGAGGAAATCATGCATGGTAGAATCCAACCTCAGAATTGAGGTGCAATTAAAAATGGGATAAAGCAAGGAGTGATAGAGAAAATATCATAGGGTGACCTTGATGTGTCTTAACACTCAGCAAAACAGAGGAAGTTCAGGAAAGCTCAAAATCTGTGAACTGAACCCTAGAACTTGATAGGATTGAGTAAAATTGTGAAACTTTACAGTTAAATTTGGATCCTGCTGGCAGTTTTTTTAGTCTGGAGTCACAGACTTTATGGTTTGTATTTGCCAGCTTTTTCTCCCTGACAAAAACTTGGTTTTGTCTGGGGGACTTGTATGGGGTTTTTTTTAAAACAGACTGAGAATTTTATATCACTAAATATTATTAATCCATAATGAAATTGAGAGATCTGGCAACACTGCCAAAGCCACTGCATCAGGCAGGTTTTCTGCTAAGCATTCTGCTCAGCCCTTCACACAGACCTTGTGCTTTGTCCAAGTTCAGATACTCCTGCCCAGCTCCAGTGCTCTGGGCACTACATGACCTGCTGATGCTTCCAGCTGACCTACCCTCATGTTCCCTCAAGGAGCCAAGAACTGAGGGACAAACCCTGGCCAGTTCGCTGCCTACCACTCTCCTACTTGCCACAGCCTGGAGTGCTGGTTTGATGCAGTGAACTCTGATGCTAAACAAAAATGAAAGCACTCAACATCCCCTGTCATACTCTTCCCCAAAACAGGAGCATCCCTCTGGGAAGAGAGGGTTTAGCTGCCCTCTGGACGAAGGAAGCTGTGGCCTGTAAAGAGAGGGGTCTTAAACTCCAGCTCTGATCCCTGTGGCTGCAGATGTTTGACCAGCCTTTGCCAATTAAACAAATGACACAACTTCCTATTGCAAAAGAGTCCAAAGGTTAAAAAAGAAGACAAAAGTAACACAGGATAACAGCACTGCACAAAGCCAAATTCTGCTGTAGCCAAAGTAAAACTTAACCAAGTTACAGTTGTTAGTAAAATCACAATGTTATTCTACTTTACAGATTGCTAAGTGACTTGCCCAAGTCATCCACTAGGTCAGTAGTAGACTCAAAGAGTGAGGTATTGATTAAGTAGAGTCATGACCCTGATTGATCTGGACACTAAAGAGTCTAGGTGTGTTTCATCTCAACCTAAAGCATAATCTAGCATAATCTAACACACCTGGGAGCGTTTGTGCCCTCAAAATGCTTTTTTCTCTCCACTGACTATAAAGAGAGCTTAGCGTACACACATCCATACTGTAAGCAGCTAATGGCCAGGAAGGGGAATCCCATCTCTGCTCTCCTGCATCCCAGCGTCCAGTGGTCCCTACTACCCCAGAAGCAGGCACTGTGTACTGGTGCCAGCTCTTTCAGCTCCACTTTTTGAGAAGGAGAAAGGGGGTAAAAAAAAAAAAAAATGGGAGTAGGAAGAGGGAGGCTGTTTCCAAGAAGAAAATAAAGAATCAATTGATTTGAAGAAAAAAGCAAAGAAAAAGTAGCCTGAGGAAAACTTGTCCGCTGAAAAACAATGGATCAAGATTAAAAAGGAAAACATGGTTAGGAGAAGCATACGGTTTACTTCAGGTTTTGTGTTAGAACATGTGATTTATAGGAATCTGAATTTCCTTCAAGGGAAACTGCTATTCCTAACGCTACCTTCTTTTCTGAGAAGTTTTCCGAGCTCATGGCAAAGATGTGCCAACATCCGTCTCCTTAGGTGGCCCCTTCAGGTGTTGATGATCCCCTGCCTTCCTTGGAAAGCCATTAACAGGTATACACAGAGCTGCCTGCTCTCTGCTGCAGCTGGTACACACAAACATTGCTTCAGGTGATCTGATCAGCTCCTGGTGGACCCTCAGCAGCTAGTCTTTGTATTTTGGGGAGGAGGGAAGAATATTTTGTTTCTACAGGGATTAAAACTGAAGTCTGGAATGAGAAATTGAGTTCCCTTTTTCTTAAACCTGGAGGTCTTAGTTGTGCATCATTTATGATGACACTGGGCCCCAAAGGAGGCCTAGAAATAAGCCATACATGAGCAGGGAGCAGCACAACCAATACACCAGTACAGCTGTTGGTGCTCTGCAAGGAAATCTCTGAACACTGCTGGAACACAGTCAGCAAAACACGGCAGGAGCGACTCAGGGGCCTCCTCACTACTGGCACTCTGTCAGCAAAGGACACTATTTTGATAATTAGCTAAAAGCAATTCTATAATTGCCCTGTAGCACATTGCTGTGGGTGTCTGCTTAGAGTCACAAGTTACCTTCACTGACCACGTGTACAGGCAGGCTTAAGCAAGATTAAGAGAGGATGTTGTAAACCTCCTGCTCCTTGACTCCTTTTCAAGCTTGTTTGCTCTGTCATATCCTGCTCTCTGCTCCGCGTCCCTGGCACTCCTGCTTTCACTATTATCACTAATTCAGTGTTTGCAATGTCAGTTTCTCTCTTTAATTTCTATTTTTTAAAAAATTTAATTGGAAAAGGAAATAAGTTTAAAAAAAAAAACCAAAGAAAAGGAGTGGTGCACAGACAGCCCTTGAAACTGCTGTGTGTGAACTCAGCTTATGGAGCTTTGTAACTGTTCCAGCTCAAGTGACTAGATGCAAAAAATGTACTGCAAATCAACACCCTGATGCGTCACACCTCCCTGGTGTGACACCACATGCACACTCAAACCCTGTCTCAGCCTCTTCCTCTCAAGAGAGGAAGGTAATGCCTTAGCAACCTCCAGCACAGTTGTATGACACATGTAAATGATTTTATGAATGTTATTTATAAAAGGCTCGGAGTCTCTTTGTCCTTAAATTATGATTTAAGGGTGGGGATGTTATTTCATTAGAAGATAAATCACATGTTATAACTTGATGGTAGTTTTAAAAACTGCCCTACAGCAGTTGGACCAGCTGATTAGATATTTTCCTCGTGAGTTTACAGGTTGGCCCCAGAAGTGAAGCTACTGAGCAGAACTGAGCCCATGCCAAGTCATTGTTATGCCAGGACAAATACCGAGTTCTTCTCCCTGCTCTTGACATAATACATCCCTGCACAAACATGACTGCTTTGCAAGTCCCTTCCCATCCAAGAAAAAATGCTGAAACAGCTGGGATCAAGCCTATTTCATTCATGTGACAGGAGATCTGTGCCTGTGTTGAGGGGTGGTGAGTGTTGAAGCCCCTCCTTTGCCCTGTAAGAAAAGTTTATTTAACTGACTGGTAAAGCATACTTAGAAATTTCAGCAAATTTGGTGTTTTTTTCAGACGAAGTCATTCATGTTCATACCACCTAAATTTAAGCTGATGCTGTTTTCATTCCTGTGGATGATGTTTGGAGCACATAAATATGCTTGTTAAAAACAAGGAAGAGACCACAGTCTTTTGGGACTGGGTATCACAGAGGACCACTAGTGCATTGTTCCTACTGTTATTCATGGTTAGTGGGTAAAATCAGCATCTTGGACAGAATTCTTTATTTGCTGGGCTTGGATTCAGAAAAAAAAAAACCCGAAGCTGGATTTTTAATTTGAAATAGGAGGAGGGAGTTTTTGTTTTTTTCTGCATCTGCCACGAACAAACCATTCCCTGCAGACTGCAATCAACACACAGTGAAACCAGGGTCGTCCTCTGTGCCCTGCTCCAGACACTGCACTTTGGCAGGAATTGCAGCTGCCATGTGTCTGGCAGTCAAGGGCAGCACTTTCCTTGCTCCGAAGAGGTGCCAAGAGGGGTCAAAGCTTTTAACCAGTGAGAATACAGAGTACATTCCCAGTATGGTAGATTCATTAGTGCCTAATAGTAAGACTAGGAAAAAGACTTATAGTGTTATGTGTACGCACCTCAAAATAAAAGCTTTAACTTGTGAAGTGTACAGAAAGAGAGGCCTTGTTAATCCCAGCAGTCCTTGATCCACTGTGTCTGTGGAAGGGATCACTATCTGCCTGATAATATGGAGGAAAGAGGCTCTTTCTCAGCCTTCCCTCCTTCTTCTGACACGTCCCTATTCTCCCATCCTCAAATCTGGTGTCCAGCTCTGCAGGTATACTGCCGTCACACTTGTCTTTCAATAACTCCAGTAAATTCAAGCAGATGAGAGCAGGCATAAATCTAACTCACTGGCCTGGAAGACCAGCATTTGTGCTCGGATGAGGTTCTCAGATGGGAGCAGCCAGGCTAGGCGCTGGCTTGACACACTTCTCACAAACAATCCCAGCTCCCAGGAGAGGAGCTGAGTCAGTGCTGGCCTCCCATCATGCGATGGGAGGGGGCCTGCAGCCCTTACGCAGCTGGTTTCTTCAGGAGCAAGTAGTCTTTTGCTCTGACCTCTATCTGCAGCTAGATTTTGAGAGAAGCAGCACAAAAATCAAAGGACTCGCTGTATAACCTTTGTTTAACCTGTCATTCATGATCTGCAGCTTCTCTTAACAAGAATGACATTGTTAGCTTTTTTCTGCTGAAGAGAGGGCAGCAGGGAGGGGATTCATGCACTGTTTCTCACTACCACCAAGTTAATGTTAATGTTAATGTTGCAAGTGAAAGACATACCAAGCCAGTCAGTCATTTGATGGATTATCAGACTTCTGTTCATCAAGACCCTTCACTCTACCTATCACACAGGGAACTCAGAATTAAACCCGCGTATTTGTCCTTGGTTCATCCTTTTTATTCAGAGTCTCTGCTCACCATTCCCAGGATTTCATCTCTACTAGCGTGTTTAATTTCTCAATTAAGCTGTCACATCTCTTGTTTCTGGGGGTGGAAAGCTCAGTCATAGGGCATCAGTAACTTTTGATATTGACACATAGACATCATGGCTCATCCTATACATACCACAATAAAACGCTAGTCACTGCAGATATATCTAAATGTCTTGGAAAAGTGCTGTGTAAATACCAAAAAAATCCAAATAAGTATTTTATGTTTTGAACTAATATATCTCTTTTCAGCATTGGAGGTAATATCTGTAGCACCTGCTAATCAAATCCTCTAATAATCCCATGAAGTAACTCATCTGATCATAGGTAGGGATCTGGCAGCACTTCAGAAAAACTCTCAGAAGCTTAGTCTTCCCTGGCAACTGAGGGCACCATCACAGTGACAGTTTCCTGCCGCTGAAAGGTCCCCTTTGCCTGTGTGCCCAGCCTCGCCCACACATCTGCTCTTCCCCTTCCCAGTACCAACCATGTGCTTAGTGTAGCACCACCAGACAGTCTGAGAGAAAGTGAGGTCCTTCCTGTGACTCTTACCATCCTCCTCACTGCTGGGTCTGCCCACTGCCAGCATTGCTTCTCCCTCCAGAAGCCAGGGAACGCCTCCCCTCTCTCTTGCGCACACAGACACACTCTTGCTCACGCAAAGCATAATTTTCCTGTCCCATCAGTCAGATAACTATTGGTTTGTGCCTGAAGAGGCTCCTGTGAAGGCCAACACTTCTGGCCAGGTATGTAAGACACTAAGAAACAAAGTGATCCTTCCAAAAGCCAGTGTTGCTGGTTTGGGCTCTAACAGAAACCTAAGGGCTCTTAGGTTCAGTTGTGTTGAACACGACCTTACTCCTGTTATCATTAGCATTTGCCTGGCCCCTAGACTGCTCTTACACTGACCTCCCTCCGGTTATCCTCCCCCACCTCTTTGAAACCATACTGCTTTAATTTTGCAGCTGCAAGGAAAGATATTTTCAGGTGAAGCCCTTGCAGGGACACATGTCATTGTAGAACAGTTTTCACTGCATAATCCACTGCTGTGCTGAAAAACTTGCTTCTGAGGTTGCTTTCAAGCAAAATTATTTAGCTTGAGACAGCATTTTGTCACCATGCTTCATGTTTCTCTCTAAATCTCTACACCTTGGGGTATAACCTAAGTTTAGATGCGGAGAACTTATAAGCTTTTGGGAGCAGGATGTTTAAAAAGTTCTCCAGTGAATTCTCTCCCTTTCCTTCAGAAAGTTTAATTCATACAATAGATGTTTTGGGTTACACATTTAAGCTGCTATAAAGTAAACCATAGCAAGGAGCCTTGTAAAATGGAACTGCTTGTTTTGTGGGGTGCAACTTGATACAACGTGGTGTTCCCACAGCTTTGCAATGCTCTGTCCTTACATCCTGTGCATGGCCATGGTGGCTGCACTGATGCTGCAGCACACCAGTAAACAGTTCCACTGATGGCATTTCTGCAATTCAGTCTCATTTCCGAGAAGTGATCAGAATTTTTCTATGGTTCCTTCAAGCACTTCTTAAACCAACAATGTTTTTAATAGAAATGTGGTTGTCTTATTAGTATCTGACCGAGGCAGAAGCTCTCTGATGGGACTAGCAAGCAGTGAGGAAAGGGGAAGTGGAAGATGAAGACACCAGGGTGACGGAGTGCACTGTGGCCATGCAGGTGGCACTGCGGCAGGCATTGATGCTAATGTAGAAAAGCTAAGGATACAAAATACCTCTCCTGTTGCTGCACTGGGAGGAGAAAAAAGCTGTCTCCTGCAGGAAAGACAGTCAAGGGCTTTCTGATTCCCATCAGTTTCTAAACAATTTGAGTCTTTGTTTCCTCAGTTTGAGGATTCAGTAATAAAAATCCCTTTTTTCTTGAGACCACAACCCTTTCTGGCACCAGTGATATCAGTACGGGGAGGTGTAGAAGTCACGGTTTCAGAGAACGGCTTGTATTTAGGACAGAAAATGGTTACAAAGGCATGGCATAAACTGAAAGTATAATCTATTTTACTAAGAATTCATACCTCACACAGACACCTGAACTATCCCCTTTCAAAAAAACCTAGCAAAAATGTCTGGTTCCTGCAGGTAATGCCAGTCAGGATCAGACTCCAGATCCTCAGGCAGAAAACGATCTCTGTTCCTGCTCTCCTTTCCCAACAGTATCATCACAATATATCTGATCAAGTCTTAACATTTGTTCAAAGAACTGCAGTGTGTGTAAGAATCCCCTTAGATTCACCCAGGGGAAGTAATGCTTGACCAAGCTGATAACCTTCTATGATGAAATGACTGCCTTAGAATATGAGGAGAGAGTGGATATTGTCTACCTAGATTGCAGTAAGGCTTTTGACACTGTCTCCTGTTAAGATCCTCATAGAGAAGCTGTTGATGTATGAGCTAAATGAGCAGACCTTGAGGTGGACTGAAAACTGGCATGAAACCTAGTTGGAGGCCAGCAACTAGTGGTGTACCCTAGGCATTAATACTGGGTCCAGTCCTGTTTAACAACTTCCTTAATGATGGATGACCTCCAAACAACTCGTCCAACCTCAACCAGTCTGATTCTGTGGTAACAGTATCACCCAGTAAGCAACAGGGCACAAGCATTCTATGCCTAACTCTGCTTATCAGCAGTTGTAAGCCTAACTAACAGCCACATTCGAGCCTATTCTAAGTAAAGAATTCTTTCATTCATTCTTGTCTGAACAAATTTCTGTCTTAGCTGGAACCAAGTAGTGGAACTATATCTCCATGAAGTTAAAAAGCTAAATTTCAGGTACAAGTAGAATTCCATAAACAAAAGAATAGCAATTTGAGCTCTGTTTTCAGTTCAGTATTTTAAACACTTAATTCCTGGCAAGGGCAGAATCCAAAGCACAAAGTAACAGAAACTGAAACTAATTTCCCATTCACCTGTAAACATCTTATTTACATATGTGTTTACTTTGTCAACCAGAACAATCACCTTTCTATATAGCATAGCATCAACCCATCCTAAAGAAGAGCAGAAAATCTGTGGGTGAATGCTGTGTCTAGGACTAGCAGATTTTTTAATCCTCATTGCAACAGACTGTTTTACAACCACAAACTCTGATGTTGTCTGACTTCCATTAGAAGTGGATGAAGGCAGAATTCAGAAAGCCAACTGATTTAACAAGATGGCAGCATCCAGCAGGCACTCAAGAGACAAAAAAACCTTAGCGAGTCATGTTTCATACCACTTACAACGCGATATGTAACAATAAACACACTTACTGCTTGAAGTCTCTTGGGTTGGTAGAATATGGCACCTCTGAATCTGCTATACACTACTACGTTATGAAGATGTCTGAATTGCAGGGAAATTTCTTCTTCCAAGGGGATGAGAACTCATTTCAGTGATACGATGAACTGTAAAGAAATAAGAAAGATGTTAAGAATGAAAAAAGCTTGTCTGAGACAAAGTTACTTTGAGAAAGTCAGTAAAGGTGGATCTAATGGAAAGAACTGAATGTGCTATACACCTCCAGACTTGCTGTATCAGAGACAGAGAGATATACTGAGAGGAACTAATTACTTGTGGACTGCTTTAATTTCCCAAATAACTGGTATATAACAAATGTTTCCAGCAATGAGACAGCACAAATATTTTTGTATCACAGAATCACAGAATAGTTTGGGTTGGAAGTGACCTTAGAGATCCAGTTCCAACCCCCCTGCCATCAGCAGGGACACCTTCTACTAGACCAGGTTGCTCAAAGCCTCATCCAGCCTGGCCTTAAACACTTCCAGGGAGGAGCAG
>NW_010338837.1:0-3331 GCF_000700745.2 Antrostomus carolinensis
TATATATATATATATATATATTTTGTTCAAAATTCTTCTACAAAGTATAACCAAAGACAGACAGAAAGGAACAGGGAATTAATCCTGCACATGTCAAAGACATTAAGGGCACAGAATAGCTACAATGAATGTTAGATTCCCTTGCTCTTCCTTCGCTATTTTGAGGTACGCAGATAACTGGTTTCTCAGTCACTTTCTCTGGAGAGATATGTTAAATGCTTCACAGTGGTTAAGACTACTTTGCCAAATAGTTCAGGTATAAAGTGAACGGAAACCAGGAGCATCTACAAGTCTTTCTTGGCTAAAAAAAGTATTACTTACATTGCGGATTCTTTTTTCTTTATTCCCCAGACCCAAAAAAAGAGCATTTTCCTCAACAACTCCGAAGAAAGAAGAAATGAGGTGTGACAAATGCACATGAATATCCCATTTACTCAAATTTCAGAATTATTCTGCATTATTGTCTATAACACGCATTGAACATTCTTTTCAAATGTAGCAAAACATTTATCAAGTAAAAATAATTTTAAATCCTTTTGTTACCTAAACTTTTGCCAATCAAAAGGTAGTACTATAACTTGAAACCGACAATTGACTCAATTTTTCATTCTCCTGTTTGCATTAAGCTGGATATAAGCACTGGAAAAAGAGATTTAAGATGGTCATGTCAGGTAGGACTCGACAAACCCCTCCAGCCCCTCATCTCACACCTCCCTGCACCTGCTACCATTCCTCTACACAGGTCTGGAAAAAGACAGTCAGAAGCAGCAAAGAGGTGGATGCACTACTTCCGTGCAACCTGCTGAAGTCTGCACGTGGAAGAGCTCATTGTAGTGAAAAATGCAAGATAGAAAGACAGACAGAAAGAAAAGTTTGGTTGAGTTATTTTCTTGTTTTAAAATTAAAACCAGAAAGTGCTACAAAAATTACTTTAATGAGGTTTTTCTTCACTCTCATCCTTCCAGCCTCAGTAGTATCATGCACACTAGAGTTCAAATTGGCTGTGTTTTCCACTTGAAATGGCAACGCCAAATGCCAACTCAGTTAAAGGTCTGTTAGGCTTTTTTAGTTGCTTGAAAAGGCAGTAGTCTCTCCTTTTTCTCCATTTCTTTAATATGCTGAAATGCTTTGGGCTTTTAGGATTTTTTTTCCCCAGTTTGGAAGGCAGGAGGGCAGAGAAGAGGGTGGAGGACAGCACACTTTTCTTTATTGGAGAAGGCTTTAAGCAACAACGGAGATAGGAAGGACTACAAAATAGCTGTTATTAATTCCTGGATATCTTGTATCATAAAAAGAGGTAAAACATTTGTGCCATACAGACTTGACAGTGTAGTTCACATTTTATGAACTCAAATTACAAAGACTGTATATGTGCAGGTACACATTTAAAACTAGAATTGTTGAACAACTGAAAATAAATCAAGCATATCCATTCACAACAGTTCCTTAAAAAAAAATCTAGTTCTTTCCATTAGGAAGGAGCGCAAAGGTAGCAGATCTATCCTATCCAGACTAATGCCAAAAGCTGCCAAACTGTATAATTTATACCAACTCCCAGTGTTAAGAAATAATCTGAATGCTTTAATGTATTTAAAATTCATTTGAACAAATCTCAGCATAGATACTAGATAATAAAATGATGTAAATTCTTAAGATATGTGCAAAGGAATCAGTTGAAAACTACTCTCAGGTAAACTACAGATGCTGGATTACTTGGGGCTGTTGAAGGTAAGCAGCACTGCCTGGCAATTATTTGCTTGTGAGCCTAGTTGTGAGTAAGGCTCCATCCTTGGTGATTCGAATAAATGTTCCAGAGAACATTATACAGCATTTTCTACAAGAAAGAAGTCCAGGAAACTCTTGGCACTATGAGAACGAACACAAAACTGAGATACTTCAAGGACAAATACTCACAAAGACCATAAAATCATCCTAAATGGTGTTAAGTTACTTTTGCGCCACAGACGAACGCATGCAGCCTGTGAAAACAGCCTTCTGTGTTCCCAAGACACTTCCATTAAGAGCAATGGTAGTTCTATGTACTCAATGGCAGAAATACAAACATACTTAGCAGTGAATACAGATTTTTAAAAGTCTGGTAAGATAGGTGAAAATTTTTAGTCTATCAAAACTGCAGTCATACAACTTCTGTCTACAGTCCATTGAACAGAAATAAGATATTTAATATTCCTCTATAAATATAAGCACCTGTAAACGTGGTAGGTTTCTTGAGACAAATATTCTGACATTGTTTTCCCTACTACAGTACTGCTACCTACCTTTGGGTATATTTTAGTATCAGCACAATTAGGGAGCAAAAGAAAGGGTCTCTCTCTAAGAACAGTCTTGCTTCATCCACAGAAACTGGTGTTTCCAGAATATTTCCTTCCGGGCACTCTTTATCCACACAGAGAAAAAAACCCCCAAAAACCCCACCCCTCCCCACCTCCCAAAAAGACCCCCACCCTTTGCCATATTTTACAGTAAGCAAATTAATAATCTGAGGAAAGAAAAAAAAGCAGTAACTTTCATAGACTACACTCACTGTATGTAGTAAATCGTCATTTTCAAGGCACCAGATGCGCAATAAAGGAGACAGGTTAAAGGAAACAAAAAACATTTGGTTACTTCTTGCCCAGTGAATATTACAAAAGGTGTGCAATTTGCAAGAGGTATTTGTTAAATAGAACAGTTACTCCAAGATGTAGTATCCACCACTTACCTTGTAGAAGGGCTCCATTTCTCTTGAAAAAGGTGCTTCCTGGCCAAATGGGTGGACCTGATGTGCTAAAGGTAATAAGAAATAAGTGTAAAGAAAATCTCATTTACATTAAACAATTATAAGTTACTATTTGCATGAATTCTGCTTTGTTTTTAAAGCTAATGTAACATCATGGCATTTTTGCCTTCAAGCAAAGGGCTAAAATTTCACATTAAAAACAGGTTAATTAGATTAAAGATTCACATTCTCTTCACCAGAAGAAACCTCGTCAGCAACGCACAGGCCCACACTCTCTTAGAGGAAGAAAGAAAAATGCTATTTGGAATAAGTAATTTAAAAAAAACCCCAAATCCATGTTAAAAGTATTTACTGAATTCTCAGCACAGCAAAATAGATGCCTTTTCCCAAAGCCATCTGCTAAAAACCCAAACGCCTTATGACCTTTACTCAGCCCCCCCATCTAACGCACCAACCCGGAAAAGCCTTGGCCAGAGACCGGGCGGTTTCTGCGCTGCCACCAGAGCACGTTGCCCACCAAACCCCCTCGTGCGCAGAGGTCACCTCCCCACGTCACAAAACACACAGCGCAACGGGCTGTCCACAGGCACC
>NW_010338838.1:0-268 GCF_000700745.2 Antrostomus carolinensis
GATCCCAAGCGGCGCGTGGGTCACGTGGCAGCGGAGCGACCGAACCGAGAAGAGCGGCCGAGCTGGGAGGGGTGAGGGAAGCGGCGCGCGCATGCGCGCGCGGGCTCTATGGCCGCCGCTCGCCAGCGCCGGGGGCTGTGGGGCGGTGAAGCAGAAGGTGGAGGAGCCCGCTTTGCTGTGGAGACGTTTACTTTCGGGGTCGCAGCGGATACCTGGAGGTATAAGAATCCCTCGTTCAGCTTCTCTAAAGCTTTTCTGGGTTAAAGAT
>NW_010338838.1:370-6229 GCF_000700745.2 Antrostomus carolinensis
GCCCTCGGGGGACCCCCTGCCTGTATCTAGTAATGAAGCCTTAACTCCAGTAGAAACTACTGTCTGTTACACGGTGTCCAACTGTTTAGCCTGTCCTCTTGGAGCAATTAAGAAAGACACCAGTCTCATTCCTTCCTGCTTTGTTTTGTCCTGGATACGGACGTCGGTGAGGTTTGGGGTGGAAGATGTAAATCCCTCGGGTGAGGAGAGACATGAGGTGATCACAGCCACAAGCAGCAGCAGAGGGGTGGTGTTAAAAGTCATGAAAGGTCTCCTCTTGCTGTTCTAAATGACTTACACCATTGCTCTGTCTGGCTGTTTTTATTATAATTGAAAAGCATGCTAATAGCCAGCTTACCTAAATCTATGCAATGTAATGAACATAAAGCTTGCACTAACAGCCATTAATTTGGAAAACCTTAGTCATGTAAATTGAACAAGTTTAGCACTAGGTCAGCCTCTTAACAAAAGCTAGTGATTGTTTTGCATTTTTCCGTATTACTTTATGGTTCCTCTTAAAATTGGATGTTCTTTTAATCAGGAGTGATACTGGTTTCCAACAATGGGCTAGATCTTCAGTATGTTCATTTTGGTACACTTTCAGCTGTTTCTGCAAAAGTTGAGGTTTTTACCAAAAAAGTAATCTGCCTCTCCTTTAGGTACAAATAGGAATGTGTGATGCATTTTGTGTCTCATCTTCATTTTAGACACTACAGTTACAGTAGTGTCTAAGTTAGTTTAGAAGGTTCTCTTATTTTACTGTTTGTTTTTTTTTTAACTTGCTATGTTCTGACTCTTTTGCTGGGACAGACTCTCAAATCTTATGCATAAGAAGCTTCACATTCCTTCAGACAGGAGTTGTAATAGCTAGTCCTGTAATTCTCCCTGGATTTTAAGATATTCCCAGGTTACTTTTATTAGAAGGCTATGTTATTTTAAAACTCTATTGAAATATGTCAGTATTTTCAAATAGATGTTTTGGGTATTTGCAGGGACCAGTGAATGTGAAGAGTTAAATATATTAGCACAAGGTGAAAATAGAATAGAAGGAAATGTTGACTTCTAAGTGGGTAGTGTTATTTTAATAGTGTAATTCTTAAATGCACCCATCTACTCTTAAACTTTACTCTTTTGAGTAAGTGATCCTGCTTGTGGAATTCTGTCTTGTTTGCTTTCACAGTAAATGCATCTAAGGCGTGTGCACTTAATTTACAGGAATTCTCTTGCTCATTTCAAAAAACGCTAGAAAGGGATTTACTGTCTGTGGATACTTCATGCTGCTCAGTGTTTGCAGCTTAGAAAATTAAAAACATGACACTGGCCTCCATTTCCTGTGGATTAATATTTTCTAGATTAGTTTAAGGCTAAATAGCCCATTGAATATATTTCAGGAGCTGTTTGTGTTGTGAAAGGGACTTGTTATTTAACATGTTGCTCTTTTATTTGGTGATGTACGTTTTAATTACTGCAGAAGCATTGTCACTGTATTTGCTTAGACTACCTTTTCGTACTACCTCTGGTTTTTGAAGGTGTTTATTTTGGTACATAGCTGAAATGCCTTAAGCTTGGTAAGACTTCAGAATGATTTGTAACCATGCAGGTATAAAAATCTGTGAAAAGCATTAAATGTAACTGTTGAGTTGCTTTGTAAAGCTAAGCTAACCCAGCTCTTCTGATGTCTAAAAACATGATTTGGTAGATGGCTTTTTTCCTGGCCAAGCAAACAGTGTAGTTGGTGCTGAAATGGAATCTGACATCTTCTTTGACAGCATCTTCTTTTCTTCTCTATGTAGTACATGAAGATGGAATTTAAAATTAAACACACATGGGATGATTTACCTGTGAGCCATGAGCCAGTAACGATTGGGTTGAAGCCGGACAATGCAGGGCTGCTAATGGAAGTTAATGCTCCCTTCTTTAATGACCCTCCAGCACCACTTGGAGAGCCAGGGAAACCTTTTAGTAGACTGTGGGACTATGAGGGTAAGTGTAACTTGCTCTGCTGCAAATACCTGATTTGTGTAGACACTGGTGTTCCTCTGTAGTTAAGATGGCTGGTCTTTACTTGAGAGTCTATAATGGTTATTTTTTCAAACTGATCTAAAGGTTCTGAGTATATGACATCTAATTCAATTCAGTTTCTTTGGTCACAGTACTGCTTTTAAAGATTAAATCTGAAATGTAAGGTAAAAATTTTCTTTCTGTTATATCCTGAGCAACCTGGGAAAGAACTTAGTTGTAATCACTACCTTACCCTTAAAAACTTCCTTGAATAGCTATAAGCCTTATGCTATATTCAGCTGAAAACTACCCAGACTATATCAGAGTGATGCTCTTTTTCTAGATGTTGAATTGATTTTCATCACTAACACTGTAAGGTGAGTGGTTGTTTTCTAATACTGTAACAATACAAATGATGGCAAAAAGAGGCAAATACATTATGTCACTCAGTGGTCATGAAGAAATGGAGTCCAATTAGCTGGACTGATTTCAGGAATTGAGACTGACTCTTCCTCATCCTGTCAATAGTATAGGCACTCAAACTTAGTTTCTGGGTTACTGATATAACTTGTGGAATAACAGAGGCTTGACATATTTGAATATCAAAATAATTTTGTGGCATATATATATATATATATACAAATGCATTTGCAGTAGGTAAATAGAAGTGAAATACTAAAGGTAGGTTCTACCTTTGCTAAAAGAAGTAAAGAGCAATAGCTAAAATACATGTCTATTTTAATCACTTTTGCAGAGTCTATTTGAGGAATAGGAAGGTGTGAAACAAAGAAATAGCAACTCATAAAATCTGATTCAAAATTGTACCTGAGTGGAATGGGGAATATGCTTATGGTAATGCTGTTTGCTTTCTCCTTTCCTGTCAATACTGTCACTTTTATCCATTGATTTGAATAATGCAATAATTTAATGTTTCCAGCAGTTCTCTACTTCCTGATTATTGAGCTGTTTTGATTAAATCCTGACTAAAACAGCATTAGCACCTCTTCAATATTATTATACTAAATAGGCTTATGTAAAAATAAAATAATCATATCTAATCATAATTCTAACTAAAGCTTTCTAATAATGTCACTGCTGTGAGAAACACCATTATGGTTCTTCTTTGTGTTCCTGAAAGGTGATCTTGCTGTCACACCTGGCTTTCAGGTATACCTGAAACAGTAATCCCTTGTCCAAAGTATCAGCTGTCTACAGGGAAAAAACGTTTAAGAGCTAAATGCTTTCTTAGTATTTCTGAGATTTAGCAGTCTTAGTTACAGGATGTGTGCTCTGCTGTGATGAGTCTGTGTTCCTTTTTTCTTTTCTTTCCTTTTTTTCCTCTCCCTCCCCACCTCTCCTGGTCTCAGGTGCTGTGAATCCTCAGGCTACCAGCAAACACAAGACTTCTGCACTTAAGTGCTCTGCCTGGAGTACCTGCTGAGTGTATGGTTGACTAGAATTGACTAGGTTCATTCTGTCTTAGTCAGCTTTGTTCACAGCAAGCATAATAGGTGAAACAGCTGTGTGCTGATGCTTTTCTTACTCCTTGGACAGCCAGTGTTAGTTGGTAGACCTGCCATTTTTCTGCTGCATCAAGACGAGTGTTTCCAAGGCTGGAGTTAGTAAAGTAAATAAAATTAGTACAGTGTTTTATAAAGCCCTTTATCATGATAGGCATAAAAAATAAAAGCTGTTGAAGTTATGGTTTCACAGCATTTCAAATAGCTAGGAAGTAGCATGTATGCATCTAGACAAACTCTGATATGGCACAGACCAAAAATAATGAAAACAGAGTTGTTTTAGTGGGAAATGGAAGTGTCAGGATATTACAATATAGTTAATATAAAATACTGACAGCCTGTTTTTTTTAGTTGTAGAAGCGTTTTTCCTGAGTGACAGAAATGAACAGTATTTAGAAGTTGAACTTTGTCCGTAAGTACAGCACTTTAAAAAAGTCAGAGATGTTAATTTGCATTTCCAGTTCTACCGCTTGTAAGATACATGTATGAGGAAGGCTGAGTACAGAAATTGTGCCAATATGGGGAATATACATGTTTGTGGCAGAACAGTACACTAATAGCTTGGCATCATTTTAAGAAAATTGCTCTCTGATTTTTTTACAGCCATGGACAACACTTGTTGCTGCTGCTTTCTGGCAGAAGAAGAGTATGGAAAGTAAGTGGCCAAGTACATTCCCTATGTACAGGAAAACTAATTGTTTTTAGGTAGATGTTCCCTGATTAGAAGGTGACATTACCTCTCTTATTTCCCCCCCCCCGCCTTTAACAGGAAGAACTTTCCTTAGAGTTTGAGGTGACCAGAATGAAAACCAAATGGGAGGGTAAAGCTCATCTTCCTTGGAATTATTTTCCACCATGCACTAACAAGTTCAATGCATTTGCAATTCATGGCTCAGGAGAAGAGAGAAAATACGAAGCACTTCATCCTGTGCCTCGACATGAACTACAGGAAGGACAGAAACCAGATTTGTAAGTGTAAAATCAGCTCTTCTGTACTATAGTTGCACAATTCATGTAGTACTTTAAGAAAGTTAATCTGGTTTTTCAGATTGAGTGCCACTAGTATTTTAATTATACTGCTTAGCCTCAGATCCATTGGCACTGTACTTGGTGTAAAGCACTGTGGCAGATAGCTGTAATTAGTGCTTGATTTCTGTATTATCCCCTAGGTGCATAGAAAATTATGCATTCAACACCACTGGCATCTGTTTTATCACCTT
The DNA here is from genome assembly GCF_000700745.2 of Antrostomus carolinensis. Classification (NCBI taxonomy): domain Eukaryota; kingdom Metazoa; phylum Chordata; class Aves; order Caprimulgiformes; family Caprimulgidae; genus Antrostomus; species Antrostomus carolinensis. The sequence goes on from NW_010338838.1 coordinate 5,112, forward strand.
CCTCAGCTAAATCATAGATAAGTTGTTTTACCTTTTCCTTGCCTCTAGCACCTCTTGAAATGCTATTTAGTGTTAATTTCACCGGATAGATTTCCAGTAAATCTCTTTTCCTTCTCCCCTACTGTTCTAAACAACCTCACCTCTATAGATGGCTCTATATTGTGTAAAAATTTGAAAAGGCAGACTAAACTGGAAAGTTTAATAAAAGGATACCTGTTATCAATAGAAAAAATGAATAGCTTTATTTTTAAATTGTGCTTTGGGCCTGTCTATTTTCTTTGACTGTGAGGCTGAGATGATTTGAGAAAAACTGCTACTTCTGGGCATTTTGGATAAATGAACTAGCTCTAGAGGGTACACTATAGTTCTTATGCAGACTTGTTACTGAACGTACAATGACAGCCAGGTAAGGTAAATTTTAGGTAAGTTACCTTTTTTTGGCTTTATTTAAGAAAACCTTAGCTTCTGCAACTGTTTATTTAGAAAAATTCTAAGCTATTGTTAATAAAATACATACTCTTTATTAATGTTCTGTAACAAATATATACTTTTATTTTTCTGTGATAAACTGGACAATGCCATTAATATTTTTCATGAAGGGATTATTTCTATTCTTTCTATAGTACCCCTCCCCCCAAAAAAAAAAACCTTGACTTTTTCAGACATTGGTAGCAGCTGTAATTACTGCTTTTTGGTTGCTCTTTGCTACTTTCATTACTCTTAGTTTATCTTTATTTTTATAATTTACTCTCAGTCATCTAGGAGCCCAGTGGCAGCAATGATAAGTTCTGCAGCTGAGTGTGCTAGATTGAGGCAGGTGGGGATTCCCAGATCCAGGGAAACCTGAGGAGGAGAAGAGGGACCCACTAGGAACTAGCAGCTCTAGTGAGAGAGGCTGACATGGCTTGTGTGTTGACAGGAGCAAGCGTAGGAGATTTAAGTGAGAGCGCCAGTGATCAGGAGCAACGTGAACAGGGCTGGCAAAGAGGCCATGGCACATTAGAAAGGGCATAGCTGTTTGTGCGGAAGGGCGTGCAAGAAGGGTGCTGCAACCTGCTTGTAGGTCTGCAGCGCAGGGAAGTGGTCTAGGTCTCTGCCAAAATGGTGGGCACTCACCT
>NW_010338839.1:0-4568 GCF_000700745.2 Antrostomus carolinensis
GGCAGAGTCACCTACCACCATGAGCCGTTCCTTCAGGTTGTGGGCAGTGGTATCAGCCAGTCTTCTCTCTGCTGTGATGACAGAAACCTCCCCAGCTCTAGCAACTGCTTACCCCAGAGCAGTTACAGGAGGCAGCTCTTCTGGAGGAGAAGGAAAAAAATAATTAAACATAAATAAATAAAATACCCATCTGCCTGAGAGAGAAATAAACACTGAAGTGAGAAACTTAAATGTTGGAAACTTTTAGAAACCTCTACCCAGACTACTCCCTTTAAGTTCGTGAGACAAGTCTCCCCTCTGATTTAGCTACTCACATTTCACTTTACTCTTCTAACAAGCAAGGTTTATTTTTGATCCATGACTTCATACTTGTGCTGAGAATGAAAAAAAAACAAACCCCAAACACAACCTTAAGCCAGAGTGCTGCAACCCTCTATCCTCAGGGAGAATGTCTGCTCACTTACCCACCTCAGCTGTTCTAGACCAGAAACAACGTGCTAGTGAAAGCAGTTTCCCTTCTCCAGCAATCATTCCTTCAGGCTTTTATGTTGCTTCCTAGTATGCACAAGATGGAAAACATGGTTTCTGATCCAGTTGAGAAGGGTCCAGTACCAGATCTAACTTGAAGGAACTGATCCCAACCTGTACAGGAATCAGTTGCTGACCCTGAAGTTCAAGAACTTGTCATCTCCTGCTTGGAACTGGAATAGACAGGGAGCAATTGCTCTAAGGAAGTCATTAAGTTATAGCCTTGAGTGTTCCAGAACACAAGTGCTTTAAAAGCCTAGAGGTGATACAGATCTCGCCACTCTCCTACACCTCAAGCAGTGCTGAGTTACCAGCATAAAAAAGGTGCTTGCTGTAGCTCTAGCTCCCTCCCTTGAGACATATGGAAGTATGAAATCAGTAGTGTTGTGGCAGAGACCACTCTTTTCTGCAGCTGAAAGGAGACAACTGCAGCCTTCCACGGTGATGCTAATACCAGCACTATGATGCCCTCAAGAGAGCTCAGGAAAAGGAGTGGGTTTAACTGAGCTGTATAGACAGTAACCTTGTCTTGAGCCATTTCTGATCTTCAGAAAGGTACCTGCCCTCCTCTACAAGTAAAAGTAGACTTACACCACTGTAAGCTGACAGCCAACAGCAAGACAACACGTTCACTTTAGTAAGCATTTATTAGAGAATCCTTTAACATGAAATTATACAAATAAAGGTTGTATAAACACAAGTCCACATTGTGTCGTAACATGAATGGCAAAAAGAAAAGTAAAAACCATAGAAGAAAACTAGTCGGCCGCTATGTACAGTTGGACACAGTCGTGTCGTACACTAAAAGTCTTTTACAAAATAGTCATTTCCTCTGACGAAGACCACCCTCCGTTCGCTCACGGTGCGCTGCAAGATGGCTTTGTTGCAGTATCTCTACCTAAAAATCAAGATAAAATGTATGTCAGATCTGTGCAAGTTACTACAAGAATCCTTAAAAGGTCCATTTTCATGAACTGCTTTAAGTCTTCTATATATTCCTTTCTTCACTGTTAAAGATCATATGCATATTTATTAAGGTAACACAAGAGGTTTTGTTACCCTTCAGTAATTTATCTCCCCAAATACAGCCATTCAGCCCATTTAGGAAGCTGCTCCAGAACGCCACACATCCAATTTAGACTATTAATCAGGCTCTGGATCAGTTGCTTGGGTTTTTTCCCCCGCCCTCCATGGAAACACTGCCAAAAAGGTTTCCAATTATTTGTTTATGCATCTAAACAACTGCTGTGCAAACACAAGTCGGGTCGATTTAGTTCAAACAGTCCACGTGCATATGATCTTTAATGTTTTTCCAGATTTAAAAGTTCGTTTTGGTTTGCAGATTTCACTATTAGCTATAAAAAGAAAAAAAGCAAGCATTAAATCTTAAAGAATGCACACTTAAAATGAGGTTCCACAATTGAAATACAACACTAAACAGAAGACCAAATGATTAAGCTGTAAAGGCATTTATGTACTTTAAACTCCTGTAAAAAACCATTTAAGTTAAGACACTTAATCTCCAAAAAGATTAAAAAAAAGAAGCCAAAGTCTGAAGTTTTCCACTTTAATCTTTACGCTGGTACATGAAGTTGGAAGAGACCATACCACAGGACAGCGTTTTCTGGTGTATGCCTTGCGCTCTGCCTGCAACGTGCGACCCCAGAGATAGACGTGGTCAGGGTGACACACGGCCTGCAATGAAGTTCCCGCTGGCGGGTACAAACAAGGTATAATGTCAGAGTTAGAAGACAACATTCTTGTTTTCCTTAAGTTGTACCCATTTCAGTACTTTACCTGTTAATACTTCTAATAAGTTTAATTATTCCTCTAGATCACCTGGTACACAACGCAAAACAGAAAAACTCTTATGTTTTTCTGAAGTACTAAAGAAGATAAAGTCACATTTTTACAAAGTTAAAGATCTATAGACACCGCAGACAAAGCTGGTTTTAAAAAAAGTAGTTTTTTTAAGTTAACAAAAGCTTAATTAAAGGAAAAGTCACGCTACGCAAGGTTTTACTCTTTTGTCTATTGATCTTTAAATTAGATTAGACATACTCAGAGTGGACCTTGCACTCATGTACACACCTGCTTCCTCAAGTACTAGGTACTGCTTTAGTACGGCTGGTAGTTGTTTTGGTGATTGCCGCCGCCTCGGGATGCCTTTCCATATGTGCTTTGCTGACCTGCAGGTAACATGGGGCAGAGAGAAACACACCAGAAACATCAAGATTAACACCTGACACTCTGAAGGAGAGGCCCCTGTTTAAAGACACACGCTATTATTATCTGGAACGAGAGCCAAACCACTTACCACTGTAATCTGTGTATCCCGGCCCATATCCGTAATTGGGATAGTTGTACCCAGAATAGTCATATCCCCCATAGCCACTGTAGCTTTGATCGCTGTAAGCGCTATTGTAGTTTCCATATCCTTGATCATAGTAGTTATTAAACCCTTGATTCCAGTTCTGTCCCTGACCTGAAACCAAATACAGCATCAATAAGTTACAGAAGTTACTATTTCACTCCTTTCTACGCCACTCCATCTAACTTCCTATGGCAATATTTCTACGCCAGAACTATGAGCTGGAAGAATCCTCCTCACTTCCCAAGAAAAATAATTTTCTATCAATAACTGAGGCGTCTCATTTGGATACAAGAGATGGATCATAAGATCTTATCACCCAAGACAATGTTAGAGAGAGATAGCTGGTAGTCCCACTCATAAAACAGCCAAGAAAACAAAACTACACAACACTGAAGGCATGCGCTACAGCAGCTCCTGCAGGTTTAAATTCCACTTTGCATCATTAATTGCCTGAACATCAAGTTATACTACAGGATCAGTTTTACCAAATTGTGTTGGTTTTGACCACTTTACTTTTTAAGCCCAAGCTGCATTAGCCTGTAACACAACAGCTGATTGCTTCTCATCTATTTGCAAGGTGCAGCAAAGTGATTACCTCTTCTTTAACAAACAGCTCGCAGTTTCTCTCCCCTGAGCCAACTAAGAGCGTATCCCTTCACACGACACGGTGACTGTGCTATCCATTTAGCTACACTGTCAACTGTGGGTGTACACAAGCACCCTACATCCCGCTTGCCACTTCACTGCTTGAATGCAAGAGGAGCCAGAAGAGATTCTTCAGCTTCCACAAGCTATCACAACCACCAAAATACTATCAGGCTATTTTCCACATTCAATTTTAACACCAGATCTACATGCAGCCCCAAACCTGGAATATTTACAGACACACCCTCGAGCATTTACATTAATTTCAATGTCCAAAACACTCACCCCGTCCACGCCCCCTTCCACCTCCTCGTCCACCAGCCGCATTGCTTTTTCCTCCTTTCTGCTGCTGCTGCTGTTGCCTGTATACCTCTTTGGGCTGTGCTACTTTGATCTCACACTGTAACGACAGAAATTCTTTAACTCATCAAGAGTTTCAAGACCAATGCGCGAGTTGCTTTCGGGGATGCCTATGGAGATGGTCTACTTCACGTGCTAAGAACAACAGCTTCCATACCTTGCCTGAACCAATTTGATGGTATCTGCTTTCTAGTAACTTCTTTACTGGCTCTTCATCTGTGTACGTGATAAAACAGAAGCCCCTCCTTTCATTTGTTTTTGTGTCCATGGGAAGCTCAATGTTTTCAATCTGAAATCAAAAGTACCTATCAGTAATGCATGAAATCTATGAGCAACTTTTTACCCTACCAGAATCATTCAGCAGTCCAATGTCTATGCCAACTGCTTTTGACAGCTATAAACCAGTCCATCACCACACTACAGAATTGTTAACATGTATATAGTTTCAACAAGCCATAGTTTTATGTAAGCACGAGCCAGCTGTCTCCTCACAAATTCTTCTGTCTTAAAGACAGAAACAACACTGCACGTGAAAACCAAAGCTGATTTATACATCGTTATACTGTACCTCGCCAAAAGCACCAAAGTACTCCTTAATCTGTTCTTCAGATGTATCTGGACTCAGCCCACCAACAAACACTTTTTTTGGTGGCTCTTTCCC
>NW_010338839.1:4610-4932 GCF_000700745.2 Antrostomus carolinensis
CAATTTATGTTCTTTCAGTTCCAACACCTAAGAAGCACACAAGGAAACAAAGTCTCAGATCACTACAGCGACACAAATGGGTTTCGTGCCATTAATCCACCAGAAATTAATCCACCAGAAATCCACCCACCTTCTCCACGCTGGCAGCGTCCTTGAATAGCACGAACCCAAACCCCCTCGACCTCCCAGTGACCGGATCTGTTTTGATGGTACAATCCACAACCTCGCCAAACCGAGAGAGATACTCTGTCAAGTCTTTCTTGCTGGTGTCCCAGCTGAGGCCTCCAATAAACATTTTCCTGGAAGGCAATGAGCACACATG
>NW_010338840.1:0-13819 GCF_000700745.2 Antrostomus carolinensis
GAGGCGCCGGCGGAGAGGAGGAGCCCGTCGGCGCGCACGGCCGCAGTGGGATCGGGGGAAGGGAGCCGCTTTCCCCTGCAGCGCTGTCCCTGGGCACGGGCTTTCTCTCCTCTTACTCGGGGTGTCAGGCGGGCTGGTGTGCCTGTGGAAGGGAAGCAAGGAGGGAAGCCAGCCTGCCTGCCTGCCTGCTGTTCCTAGACACGAACAAAACTATTTGCTTTAATTTTTATTTTAAATTTATGTAATCTTATAGTAAAAAAAAAAAAAAAACCTAAAAAACCCGTGGAGTCCTCCCTGGCTAAAGCAGTTTCCTGTACTGATTTCCTGTACTGTATTGGATAAAATGGAAGAGAGCATGGCTTTTCAGATTGATACAGGCAGGCCTCAGACATGATGCAAAGACAAGGAAAAAAAAAGCAAGGTCTTCTTGTAGGTAAATTTCCACAGCCACTGATAGATGTAGTAGTTAATCTACCCAGTGCAAAACAAAGTTTAATGTACTTCTGGAGAAAAATCATAAACAATCAAACCCCAGCCCCACAAACAAAGCCCAAACCAAAATACACAAAACCACCAAAACCCACTTTTGGAAAAAAAAAAAAAAAAAAAAAAGGGAAAAAAAAAAGAAATTGAAAAGCCAATAAAATATTTTGAAATTGTTAAAAGTCTCATGATAAAAGAGCAAAGAAGAAACATCTGAAACAGTAAATTATTCTCCATTTTAAATGCTTGTGATGCTGTTATTCAAGCAGAAGACCTTTGTAGGCCATGGTCTCCTTTCCAGCAAATTGTCCAAAATGTGTCTTTTCTACAAGCCAAGCATGAGGAAAAAGTAATCAAGAAAGCCTGACTGGATGTGAAAAGACAAGCCATGTAGTAAGGCTCCTAAGAAATGTGCCATGCCATGCTACCAACATCTGGGTCAAATATTAACAAGGACACAGTTTATAGAAGGTAAAACAAACTAGTTTGAGAAAATAAAAAACATGTAAAGTATGCTGAACCAGCTCTTTTCAACATCACGTGCTGTGGGGTCCAAGATTCATCTGTGTTCTCCCATAATAAGGAAAACTGGAAGAAGAAAGCAGAGCAGGAAAAAGAGCATGACAGCCAGCCAAATAAATCATTCAACAAGGCTGTGATGACTCCATCAGCTACTGCCGAACAACAGCGACCTCAAACCATGAAAGCATTTAAAGAAAACTGATCTACAGGTGGCTTTCCAGATTTCATGTGGGCAAAATGCAATCTGCCTGTAAGTGTATTTTTCTTTTAATTGACCACATCAAATATATGAAAACTAGAAATATAATTGATATCAGAATGTAGAATAAACAAGTTTTTAAAATAAAATAATAGTAAATTAATAATAATGTTCTTACAATATCTTTATTGCACCTTTCACTTTAACGTGTTAACCAACATGAAATGTTTTTTCACATTTCCATGGATCTTTGGATTGATAACAGGTGTTATAAAGCTTTTCTGGCTTTGCTACTTTACAAAACAAGGTGTTGCACACTATGCAATCTTAAACAGAATTGCGCCTAATTAATGTGATAGGCTAGAGGATTATGCAAAGAGGCCAGACCATTGCCAGAAAAAATTACCTTGATGGAAAAATGTGTTTCTGCTAGCAGAATAACAAGAATCTCTTGCATTTCAGAAATGTGACAGTGTGGGAAAGAAAAAATCTGTAATATTTTTTAAAAATGGAAATAGTTTTAAGTTGATTTGTTTCCAATGTGGTTAATCAACATTAAATACAGTATTATAGCTACAGTGAGTGAAAGCAGCCACTCTGAAAGTTTATAGAGTTCTTTCCTAGGAATTTTTAATGTAATATTCATTTTCTTATTACTTTATTACTACTGTTTCAATTTGTTTTGCCATAACAACTTAAACATTGAAAGCCCTGTTAAGACTGTTAAGTAAGATTTCAGCCTGTATTTGTGGTCTCCTCTATTGCAGGTGGATTTCAAGATAGGACAAATACACATTCCATGAATCTGTATTTGTAGGTAAATCCAGTAGTAATGGCATATTCTGCTATCACACCTAAAAATAAAACTACCACTCAATTTCAGCTAATTTAATATAGGCTTTTTTGGCATTTTTCAGGAGCTTAATGAGAATTTTGCATAAGTAACATATTTTTATGGAATAGAATCAGTTGTTTTCACTTGAGAATGATGGAGGCTTCCCAGGAACCTGTTCAAACTTAGTGTTTTTTCCTTCATCCTATCTCAAGTTTCTGCATAGGTTTAATTATGTTAGATACCAAATGTTATTCTGCTAGCTGGTTATTAATAGACCACCTAAATTTTTCAGTGCTTTCTTTTTTAAATCCTTATGTTTTTACTGATCTGTTACATCAAATAGCTTTATGTCATAGTATGTCTTTTGAGATCTGTCTTGTTGGATGTGTTTTGTATAGTATCTCTGAATTTTAGTAGTTTTGCCTTTTTCATACAGGATAGGGATGACCATCATCAGGACAGGTCATTACAGCTAGCTTAGTTGATGTAGAGGTTTATTAGACATCCTCATATACTTTAGCAAAGCTACTTAGTAGCATTAAAGACAAGGTACGTAAGTCACCTATTTAGCTATCATCTGCCTCGTGTCAGAGACATTCAGAACCACGGTTTTCAAATGCTTCTCCATGATTTTACCTGTCCTCTGGGCTAAAACTTCTTTCTCAGCACTTGAGGAGAAGGAGGGGGTGGGGAAAAGAGAGAAGTAAGGTAAAATTTGATTATATTTTTTAACTATTTGCCTTTGTTCCTTAATAGCATCAAGTAGACGAAAACTGTTTTCTCTTCAATTGACATTTACTGCATTAAGACTCTTTAAAGTGAGTAGTTCATACAGCAGATCAAGTTGATTCTGAGTAAATCACACTTTTTCTGTGTCGTCCATTCAGTCTTTCACAAACTGCTGTGGTATCAGACCAAGACAGTAAGAAAGTCAACAGCATTGAGCATATATTCAGGATAATGTTAATTAACATAACTTTTCTATTGTTACAGGTCTTTCATTATGTAGTGTTAAATGCTAGCACAAAGGTGGCAGCAAAAAAAAATTTTGTTGTTTTTCATAAGTATCGCAAAAGTAACTAAGCCATACATTGCTGTTTCAGTGGCCGTGAGATTTTGCAAATGTATCCAAGTTTAATGAAAATACATTACATTGAGCCTAAATGTAAGATACTTGAAAATTTCAAGTCCACGTTCGGTTCTAGTTCGTATGCTGATAACACACATCATTGGTATGAGTCAGTAAACACATTACCTTAAAAAAAAAAAAATAAGCACTATTATTTTTTGCTTAGTGCTTAGAACTATGTCAGCTTGGAATAGAAAGTCTCTGCAACTTAAATCTTAATATGGATCGTGAATCTCAGATTTTGGAAACAGTAACTGTATGCAAAATCTTCGTTTTTTCAATAAAACACAGCTGTTGCCAAGAAAAACTTTTCAGAGACAGGCACTTGAAACCTCCTTAACAATATTATGATTATACATTTTTAAATGTTAAATAATGTTTCTTATTTTGCATTATTCTTTAATAGAAAGTATCACAGTTAATAAGCAAAACTGCAGCAAACATAATCCAGGGGCTAGTTTCAAGTATTTCTGGTTATTTTAAGAAATACTAGAAGTCACAGTGCCTCTTAATTGCTTTTGTTTGAAAATACTGTCACGCTTGAAAAGCAATAGTTGTAACAGTAAAGGCTTATGAGCTTTTTCACTTACAAAACTGTATTTTATTTTCTTCTTAAAAGCTATGTCAGTACAGAAGCTGGACCAGTATTTAGAAATAAGTAACTTCTAATTTTTTCTATAGAAAGAGACAGCAGCAAAGTAACTCCACTGGAACACACGGTTGTTTAAATCAATTTGTACTGACTTTGTTATTAGTATCCAAGTTCATTTTTATAGAGAGACTGCAGGGCACCATTGTTTCAAGAGAAGCTTGCAAATACTATCAGTTAAGCTGCCTGAAATGTTCTGGTTTGGGTTTTTTTTTGGGGGGGGGGGGGGGGAGGGGAAGTATTAATGTTTATTCAGAGGTCTGTAATTAAAATATGTACAACTTCATGTGTTCTCTCTTATTTGACTTGGTTTTTACACGTACTGCTAATGAAAAGTTACTTGTAGATGCTATATAATGCATTTGATTTGAAAAGTCAAAATGTGTAGTGGTTAAGAATTAAGAATGTGGAGTTCATGTGAAAACAGTATCTTTTCTAAGAGTATATAATTAAATTATTAGTATTTTTATGATCAGAGTAATTTTCTCATTTAGACAGCTCTTTTCTTAACTAATGACTGACATAAATATGAAACTTCATTCCTGCAGTAACACGAAGCTGCTAGCATGGCTGGACTATGGTGAAAATAGAAGTATGAAAATTACAAAAATAAATGGAGACAGACAGGGTAAGTTTATTGAAAGGTTTTTAATATTAAGTTTCATGTATTAGGTTTGAAATACAGAGCTCTCTTCACAGCATAATAAGTAGAATCAGCTTCTTAGTTACTAATTTAATGTGGTTGTTTAGAAATTTATCTCTATCTCAGGCTTGTGTTTTGGTCATTTGTTCTTCAAGGCTTTGTAGTGAAGCTGCTGGCAAAACAGTAGTATTTGCAAGGTTCGGCAGACCAGCTCAGCTATGGAAGTCTTGGAGACTTAATATGGAATGTTTTTTATGTTGAAAATTAAAAATATATCAATTCCATATCTATTTATAAATTTTTACTACAGTCAGAACTTACACCAATAACATACTAGTGGCTTCGGGACACAACTTTTGCTAAAACATGATGAGAATATGCAGCTTTTTTTAAAAGAAGCTGCTTTTGTTCAGCTTGAGTTGTGTGGTACAGTATGAGAGATGAGAACTTATGAATTGTAGGGAGAAGAAAGGCAGTTTTTCCTCTGACTTCGAAGAGATAAATTCACTAGGATCCAAGGGGATTTACTAGGTTGTTGTAATAGCTGAATCTGTCCATGGGAATTTAAATGTAGCTTGCAGAAGAGGCTTGTTTGCCAGCAGCAGTGCCAGTGAAGCTTAATGCATGTTGCCTGTTCTTTTAAGAAAACAGTATTAGGTTCTAGTGGTGAACAGGAATATAGTATAAATAAAAATATGTACAGTGACTTTAGATTATTTAATATGATTCTTCAAAATTAACCCGTACCTGTTAAAACTTGAGACTTATTTTGCATAGTAAGAGGTCCTCAGATGAATTGCTAAAATGACACAACAGTAAATGGAGATGCAAAAACACAAATTTGTACTAAGAATGGAGACAAATGCAAGAGCATGAGTCACATTTTCAAGTAGCTTAACTTCTTTGGGAAGCATGCAGTATTAAAACTGCATGAAAAATGATGTATAGCTAACTTCTGGCAAGTATGACAGCACATCAAGTGAGAAAAATGTCTTTTGGGATGTGTGAAAAGAGAAACATTTATTTGCATAAGCAACTAATTTGTGGAGTTTGAAATTTAGACTTGGAAGTAAGGATTTTTCCTTACTAAAATGATTTGGGTGATAATGAAAAGAGAAATAAAATGTTTAAGTAAGGTCAGAGACAAAACTGAAGCCTGAATTCAGAAAGGCACATGGACTGAATTTCAGCAATATGAGCTGAAAATACAGTATAAAGTAAGATTACAGGAGGAACTCTCTTGTTAAAAAATATTTGAAAGAGGGAGATAAGCATTCAGGCAGTCTCTATATACAGTTTTCCTTATGGTCAGAATGTGAGGCACACGGTACTTCATGATGCAAACAGAGGAGTAGTTAATGAAATACGGCCATTTCAATGGCATTTTCAAGTATACCTTATCTAATTGTATTTTAACCATACAAACTAAAGCAGCAAATACAAATCACATTTTCCTTCTTTGAAGCACAGAAGAGGTATGATTGTTTGGTATTTATTTAGAATTCCCAGTCTGTACCATCTTGATTTGCAGTAATAGGTCCAAGTTCAGTCCCAACTGCTGTTGATGGCAGTGCCAAGAATTCTGATGTGTTATTTTGAATAGGAGGTGGTAATAAAGACAGTAGTGAATTCTGTGTTTGTTCTTTTATCTAGAAAGAAGAAGAGTTAAAACAGGGCTGCACATAAAAGTCTATATAACTTTGCATCTGACTTCATTAAAAGCATGTGAAATCAGAGACATATTCTTCCATGTTATAATATTGAAACTAACAGGGTGAGGGGTTTAGCTTTCTTCACTCCAGAGTAAGTCAAATTAGTCTTTCAAGAGTAATTACATTAGCTATGCAGTAGTTCTGCTTTAAATTAAGAACACTAACCATTATTCTTACTAGTTAGGCTGACTGAAGTTAAACCAACTTTATCAAAAGGGAAATGGATTATTCTCATGCTTCCTATACTCCATCAATACCATTTTGTTAAAAAAAAACCCAAAACAAAAAAACCCCAAAACATAGTCTGAAGCAGATATGCTGTCACAGGATGTTTTTTGTCTCCAGCTAACTTAGTTATTTTGTAATCCAACTCTAATATTTTGTGGCTTATTTAGGTGATAGCTGTGTCATTTAACAAAATGTAGTAAACTCACCTGTTTGAAGAACGTATGCGAAAGCAAACTGCTTGCTGATGGCCTGGATCATAAAATGAACAATATAATTATGTTTTGGAAAGTAAAATACTGCTTTTGGAAAATGGGCCAGACTGACAAATCAATTTAAGCCCTGTGGTTTTTCATCTACAGGACAAATGTGAAGCATGAGAAAAGCAGCACAGAATTGCTACATTCTATGCCTCAATTAGTACTGAAGGCACTGCTAAAGAAATCTGTTTTTAAAGACTTTTTCACCTTTCTGTTTAGCAAGGAATTTAATGTGTCATTCAGAAGAGACGTAGTATTGAAAACATATACTTCAGATTTCTGTATTTTTCTTGGACAAAGTACATGTTTAAAAATTAATTTTACTTGTTACAAAGTATATTCTTATTACAAGACTTGAAAAGCACAGTTCCTTTATCAGACAAGAAAATTCTTAAATTACAAAACCAAAGGTAAGTGTAGTGTTTTGCATAGTACTTCTGATCTGAAATTCTAACTTTAACAGTATTCAACTAATTACTGTATCTTAAATTGTGGGCTACACTTGGTCTTAGATTGAAGCAACAGAAAATCAGTTTTCACCAGAAGGTTACCTTTTCTCAGGGTCCTGTTGCAAGCAAAGTTCTACCAGGTTGTGGAAAGCAGGTGAAAATGTTTTGGAAAAAGGAATTTGTAGTCTTTCACTGGTCATTGTGCGTGTCATGCTCTCACCAATTCCAGAATCAACACCTGATCGGGAATTCTTCATCCTGGATTCCCCACAGGGAAGAGTATTTATATCCCAAGGCCAATATGTGGGACCTTTCAGCTTCTGCAGCAGCATCTAGTAGAAAGGAATAGCAGTATAATAGTTCAACAGCTAAGCTGTGAAACTCCAGGAAGGGAAGCAGTATTTGATCTAGAAGGAAGCATGCATATTTGAAATAACAGAAAGCAGTCACCATTTCAGCAGTAAACAGCATTGGTTTCTCTGAATGAAACAAAAAAAAGCTCAGTGTTTTGAAGTAGAAATAGAGTTCAGCATCATACCTGAGTGCGAGGCATATTTTGAAATGGAACATATCCATTGGCTAATTCACATGCTGTAATTCCCACACTGTAAATGTCAGACTTCATGTTATACCCAGACAAATCCTGTGAGAGAAAAAAACCTACTGGATCACTGCTGCCATTGAGCAGTGCCAACAAAAATACGTCTGTTTCAAGACAAGATTCTAATACCCTGTAATCTACACAGGATTGAGGCAATTAAATTGTGAAGCCTCAGGCTTTGTTCAGAAATCTGATGGTTGTACTGAAGACAAGTTTTAGCATCTGCATAGTTTCCAGGATGGTCGGGTAAAGAGACTTGGTACAGCACTACTTTACCAACAGCTTTTAAACAGGTTCTCTTTAGGAGAATTACAAATTTAGTACATCTATATCTTTTTAAAAGGTGCAGTTCAACAGCTTCCATTGTACTTCTATGAGCAGACTTAAGTTAGAAGTTGAGTACTTCCAGTAACTTTGAATAGGAAAAATGAAGTCTAATTTATACTAACCTGTCTCAGTAGTTCAGGACTCAGCCAAGGAAGCACAGATGTACTAAATTGGGGGAAATCATATACCACCTTTGACTTTTGTCCATTGTTAACTAAACTGTAGAGGTTGTTTAAGCCAGAGAGAGAAACCAGCCCATCCCCTGAAATCAGAATGTGGCTAGCTTTAATATTCCTGTAACATAAAGTGGTAAATTTTAGTTATAAGAATTACTCAATGCAGTACTAGAGTAGAAAGGCTTTCATATTTCATTAATTTATAGTGAGAAGTTAGCATGCAGTTCTATTTAGCAGATTATTTTCATGGAAGTTCTCAACTCAGTATGAGTTGTCTTTTTAATCCAGCCCCAAGAGAGAGGAGAGATGATCAGCAAAACTGCCAGAAACTGGAGAAGGGCCCTCCTTCCTTGCAAAGGGTGTAAATTAAGAAAGCCCTTTCTACAACTGATTCTCTTCTGCTTCAAAGAGACAAAGCCAGACAGATGTATAATCCCTGTAATAACTGGCTTTAAACAATGTATGAATACCATTAAGCTTCTGCAAACTTGTTTTTGCTGTATTATTGAAAAAAAAAAAAAGCTTCTGTAGTTTCTGACATAAGAAGGTATATAGAAAAAGGAAGGAGACAACACTTAAGCTGAAAATGAGTTTTGAAGTCAAACTAAATTCTTAGTAATGTGGATGCTGTAACCTGATTCTTACCTATTGACATTCTCCTACCTGTGAATGTAGCCATTCTGGTGCATGTAATTTAATCCTCTGATTGCACCAAACAGAATGTTCCCTATCAAAGCTTCACTCATTCCTTCAGGAAAGTAAGTCTTCAGCAGGTGTCTAGCTGAACCTGGAAGTGAAAAACACCTAGCTGAGCCTAACAAGTCTTGTTAAATTACTTGCCTATGCTTGTTTCTTTGTATACATCCATCAAAAGTGACATTCTCATCTTGAATATGGTATGTCAAGAACAGTTACATGGATGCAACTGATGCATTCATCAGGAAAAGCTCACACTCAGGTCATGCTCCTGTTAACTGAAAGTCTATGCCAGACCTCTCTCCTCTCTTCAATCTAGACAAGTTTTCTGTTGGCAAAATTCAAAGTTGTATAAAGTCAAATACACCTTCCAATTACCATTTCTCACATGGTGGGTGTAAGGACTAAGTGCAATTTAATGCAGCTCAAATACCAATCTTCACTGGGGAGGAAGATCTCATACAGAAGACTTCTCTAAACAAATGGATTGGGAAAGTTTGCTTTTTCTACAAGACAGGAGATGCTTAAAGAAAGACCTCTCATGGACCCTGTGGTCCAAGTTGTATCAGCCCTTTTTCCTATTCCAAAATTGCAGTTAATGGTTCTTACCATAGGCCATGAATGGGGAGATGACCCAAAGCCAGCTACCAGCTGTAAACACTGTCCAAAGTGTCATTACATTGGGATGTTGGAAAAAGTGAGATAAAACCACTTCATTCTGTGGAATTAAGTGAAAGTGGATGTTTTAACCACAAGACAATAGTCTTACTAAGAGCATTAACTATGTCAGTCATCAGTAGAAAGAACTGTTCCGTGTGCATTTATATACAAAGTCGCAGGTGATATGCATAGCCTGCAATAGTAAATAGTTGTAATTAACTTGCCTATAATTGTATCTGTCTGAGTAAATTTAGTTTGCTCATAGTCCAAAATTTTGGTGTTAAATACAGAGTACAGAACATGTTTCAAATAAAAAGTTGTACAATTACAGAAGTATTTCTAAAACACTTGTCAACTGTTTTCTTCAGAAAACAATTCTCAAACATGCCTTGTGTTTATATTCTACTCATTTGGAGAAAAAAACTTGATTGAAATGACCCAGTACAAACACAAAGGCTACCTCTGTTTAGTAACCTCATATGTATTCATCACTATCTTCATCAGACTTGCGCAGAAATGTTGTTGCTTTACCTGTAAGGCTTTCAGATGGTCTTCAGAGCAATTTTCTAGGTCTGTGATCCTTACAGCAACTTGCATGCCTGTAGGTGTATGCCGTGCAAGGTAGACTGAAGTTAAGTTGTTGAACCTCCTTCCTGAAACCAAAAGTGGCTACCTTAACATTGGAAAATAAAATCATCCACCACATAATTTCATTCATTTTAGAGATAATTTTACAGTTCTAAAATTGCAATTGATAGCATGACCTTTTCTTTAAGGATGTAAAAAACTTAAGTAGTTGCAGCAAAATATATCCAGCAAATTAGTTAAAGCATGGCCCTGCTGTTTTTAGAACAATTAAAAGTGTTTAAACATTTGTAAGTATCAATTATACATCTAAATGAACAACACTTCTAGCATGCATATTCCTATAAACATATGCATGCGTAGTAGGACTCAGGGCAGCCATCCTTAGGCCAATCAACTCGGGTAGCCAAGTGACAAGACATGATGCTACTTAATGCTGTATTTATTGTCCACATACCACAGATTTAGAAAGCTGACATGCACAAACATCAAGAGAAAAATTCATGTAACTGTTGATTTGTGTTGTATCTCAAAATAAGTGATTACTGAAACATGAACAATGTTCTGCACTTTTCTCAACTAAGGAGACACAATAATAGTTCTAGTCAGCTGATTATATGTTTTACAAACTTACTATTTACTGCAGTTAGCAATAACCTTTTGAGAGCATGCATCTGCAGGAACAAGAAATATTTTAAGGTACACTTATGTTACCTATTTCCAGCTGGAGTTCATAGTGAGAGACATTAGAAGAGCAAAATACCATTTCATTCCTTCCTGTAGCTGGGGGAATCCAGGCTAGATCAGAATCAGCCTAACAGTGAGGAAAAAGAGTTCTGAAAATGACTATATAATTTTTAAACATTTACATGTTTAAAACTAATGCAAAAATATCATTAATTAGAATGCGAAGATCAAGTACTCAAGTCAGAACATTCCAGATGGTGCTTTTACCACTACACTGAGACTTAGTTTTATGAGCTACTGGGTTTTGTGACTGTGTTTTGTTTTTAAACTGGTACAAGATTAAGAGTAACACTTAGTTACTTATAATCTTCTTCCAGAGTGGAAGCCCCA
Organism: Antrostomus carolinensis; assembly: GCF_000700745.2. Classification (NCBI taxonomy): domain Eukaryota; kingdom Metazoa; phylum Chordata; class Aves; order Caprimulgiformes; family Caprimulgidae; genus Antrostomus; species Antrostomus carolinensis. The sequence continues at coordinate 11,229 of NW_010338840.1, forward strand.
AAGTACTCTGGTTATTTTTGCGGTTAACATTTTAAGAGTACTCTCAAGGAGATTATTTTTAATATGTACCTGCTTTGTATTTAACATTGCCAGTTAATGTTTTTTATTTTCTTCTTACCAGGCATTCATGGACACTGCTCTGAGATAGCTCTTCTGGTCTGATTGATTCAACTGGTGTACGTAGAATACAGGAACAGTCCTTGAGAACAGAAATAAGTGAATGTTAGTGGAGTTGCTGCAATTTATTAAACATGCCAGTGGGAAAACATCAAAAGTAGCCCCTATAAGCAGGAGTTCAGAAGGTTTTCTGCAACAAGTCAATCAAGCAAGAGGTTAAGAAATGGCGTAGAGCACATACATGGCAGACCCAGCGAGAAGAGATACTAAACAGTCTCCTTCACTGAAAGTTGATACAACAAAGTTTAAATGTCTCAGCACTCTGGAAATCCCCTCAAGCAAGACATTTACCAGAACCTATTCACGTTAAGGTATGACTGGGTAACAAGGTATAACTGCCAAAGATTTTAAAATATAAACTTACCAAACAAGACATGGAACCGCTTTAGATCAGGGGGAAAGTCATATACACCCATTTATCCTACAAAAATTAAAGTAGCAATATAAGATTGTACATAAACCTGTGATAAATATAAGTCTCTTTAATCACAACTATGAGGCATGCCTGTCAGTTAATGCACACACAAAAGAACAAAATACAGCTCTGGGAAAGCCTGCTTCTGTTGAGCCTTTAAGCAGTGTACAGATTTCAAACCCCATACTGAGGATACAATATACATTCCAACTCGTTTTCCGTTTTGATTCATGGGTTTAGAGATCTTACTGCCACTTCTGAACAAATAATGTAATTGCAAGTTAACGGCGTATGTGCAGAAAGTAAAAAGGAATGGATAAACAAATCCCTGGCAGTTTGTAGGAAAATAAATAATTGTCTGTTGTTTTAAAGGAGCACAGCTGTGCTGGTCAGATTGCAGCTCAGCTGTGTGCAGCTGAACTAGCTCACAAAAGAAGCAACCCAAAGCAATTGTGCTTTACAATTCACAAGTGAGAGAGGAAATACTATTGTAACGGATTTTAGGAAAAAAAAAACAAACAAGGAGGGGAACCAACTCAGATAATTTTCACTTTACTTTGGCTGCAGAATCAGCATTGAAACTCCCTCACAGATCAGAGTAGCCACTCTGAAAGTCCTCCACCAGACCTACTTTATGTCTGATGCATTGAAATCTTAGGCAGTGAGGAGAGAGATACGACTGTCTAATAACCATATCAAAGTTTCCAAACTGTAGAGTGGGATTAGCTAATTTACTTTAGCTACAAGCAAGTCTCCTACCATAATGAATCCTACTTGCTGGCTGACCAAGTCAGCTACAGGAGGTGGTGCCATGCTGGTATGTAATTATTGCTTGAAAGTTAACTTCAAAAAGGTAAAGTACTGTATCAGAAACTGGTCACTTTGTTTATTAAGGAGCTAAACTTGATTATATCCTGTATTTAAATTATGTGTGCTATTTAATCAAGGCAACACTCTTGAAAAGCTAACAAACTCCCACCATGCCATCCACTGCCAAATATCCAAGCCACTCCTAATACTTAATGTTTTTACCCCGAAAATCTGCTTGAAGTAAAGAAATACTGTAATTCCTTATTGAAGATGAAAAATGGAGACAAAAGGAGATCCTCAGTAGGTACTGGGCACCTTCAGAAGATCAGGGCTTGACTTACCCGACCTCACTGAGGAAGTCTGTGGCACAGTAGGGAAAAAAAAAAAATAAACAAAAAAAGCAGGTGCTTCAAGACACTGGTAGCACTGTGATGGCTACAGCATCCTCCTACCTGGAAAGGAGATACCTCATGCCATTACACAAGATAATTACTCTCTTGCTTGGAATGTGAAACGACAAAAGCTAAGCTGAAAAATAAAGTCTTAATAACTATGATACACTAAAGTGAAATCATTGTAGAATTTGTTTAAAGGGGGATAGCTAGCTAACAGAAACGTCCATGATCCACATTTGTTCCAATAACATTACAAATGTAAGATTTTTATTTTTATTTTTCTTATGTAGTTCAACATTGCATCCATTTTCATACCGGTTTGGATCATGTCCTTGCATAAACCTTTTCCTTGTTTCCACATTTTTCTGTGTCACAGGCTTCTTTTTGTACTGCGGATAGTGCCAGTATTGCACATCTGAACTGACACACTCATCCCAGCTTGGCCAAAGCTGCAGATGCAGCGAGGAAGGCAGGGGAGAAAGTAAAACAGGAAAACGTGCCTGTGAGCCGGGAGAGCGCGGGGCTCTGCGGCCCGAAGCCCCGGGACCGCGAACGCACGTTACTCTGGTTCCGCTGGCGCTGGGCGGCAGCTCCTCCTTCAGTGTCTGCAGTGACTGAGGCAGACGGTCTCGGTCGCGTATCTCGAGTGAAATGATCCGTCCGTGACAAAAGTAACGGAACGTGAGAGAACGACGCCCCGCGGGCTCTCCCGGGAGAGCTCCTCACGGCTCCGTGACACTCGTACCTCGCCTCCTCCCGCGCCCGGCAGCGGTTACGGCTTCCCGCCTCCCCCC
>NW_010338841.1:0-3484 GCF_000700745.2 Antrostomus carolinensis
GGTCCGTGCGGGGAGGCTGGAGGTCACTGCCTGTCCCGCTGCCTGAGCACCGTGACATTAAACCGCAGATTCACCTTTGCTGCTGTCCTTGTCCCTAGTGCCTTGGAAAGGGTTGTCCCGTTTTCCTGCCTATGCAGAAAATCCAGCGTGTCTCGTGTTTTGTGCTCAATCACAAGCTGAAGTTTTAAGGTAACTGTAGAATTTGACACACTCTCCAGTGTGGTCAGAATGCGGCAGCGCTGCTGAGGCTGCCTCTTGTTCAGAGGCCTGGCTCAACACCACAAGCTTTAACCCAAAATTAACCATGTGTTTCTGTCGGGGTGAAATACCCTGTAAATGCTCAACATTTACACCATTTACACCAGTCTGAGCGAGTACAGAAGCACAGGGAAACGCAGGAATAACTGTCCCAGCTGTGCTGACTGGGAAGGAAAGGCCAGAGGAGGTAACTGGTTTGCACGGGAGCACGTGAGTCACTGCCAGAGCAAGATTAAACTTCAGGAGCCCTTGTCTCCCGCTGTGTATGTACAGCACTGTGGGGTGGCCCTGTGACGAGGAAAACAATCCTATTACCCTGTCGGTAATATCACTTTTAACTCGTATCTGAGTTACTTCAGCTGAAAACAGTTGAACGGAAAGCTGTATCTGAACTACCCCATTGTAAGCAAGCTCCAGTGCGGTCCATGGGCTGCAGCCTGTTCCAACACACAGGAGATATTCTGTAGGAACACCAAATTCAATATTGCTAGGAGGTTCAGGAGAAAGGAAGAGGGGGTGTTGATAAACATAAAATCTGTTTTTGATTTGATGCAATGAGTCAGCAACATAAGTCTCCCCACAGAGAAAATTCCACCGCGTTAGGACAATGCAAGCAGGGCCCCGGCGTTTAGAAATAAGGCTCAGCATCAATGAAATCAGCAAATCTCTGTTTACACTGAAGTTTGGAATCAAACGTTCACATTTTTCCAGAAAGCCACCAAGCTGGCTCTTAAACCTCCCTGTTGACTGAGCTACACCTAGAGACTGAATAGAAGATGCAGACAGGCAGAGAAACAGCCACAGCCAGCAAGCAGGGAGCACAGGAGACACCAAGTGCTTTAAGTAAGAAAATAAAACCACCCTGGGGGAATGCTTTAAAGAGTGACAAAGCAGTATAACTTAGCAAGCTCCCTCCCCAATCTAGGCAAAATCCATTTTTTCACCAACTATCTTTCAAGTCCCTCTTTGGAAACAGGTTATTAACTCCCAACATAACCCACAGGACAGCACGATGCTACTGCTGCAATCACACAAGCACCAGGAAGTCAAATATACACACGCATGCCTCACACACACTTCTTTATCTCCCACCCATTCCCAAAAAAGAAAACATTCCTTCCTTTTACAACCTGCTGAATCATAGCACAGGCAGGCAGCCCCGAAACCAGCTCCTGCCTGTGCTGCTTTGTCATCAAGGGGAATAGAACAGTGGAAGTTTTAAAAAAAAAAAATAAATAAAGCTGTTAAAAGCTTATCCTACGGTGTGATTTTCGAGATGTTTGAATTCAGATAAAAGGAATGGAAAATCAACATGAGAGAGATAATCCAGAAAGAAAAAAAAAAGATGAATAAAGGGAACAGAAGAAACATGCACAGAGATTTAAGTGCTTTGGCAGCCGAGAAGGTGGTATTTTTAGACCAGAGTACAAAGTGCCAGGCAGGGGCAATGAAATAAAGAGGGATGGCAGATACCACACAGCAAACATGACATTGTCAAAGAAAACCATATAGGTGTGTTCGGGCTTTGCTGCAGGAGATTTGCCTCGTTGCACTGATAAACACTTGGGGAGCGTCCTGTTCTCTGATTTTGGCAGTGAGTTTGGAAAGGCAGAAAACAGGCAGTGTGGTGAGGCTGGCAGAGCCTGAACACGCAGAACGCAGAGGTGAGAGGCAATCCTCACTTTATAAGTGAACCACAGCTTGGAATAATTGTATTTTGGGGAACTTTTCTTGCCCTGACTGATAGCAGAGAAACCTCCGGCGCTTTCAGCTGGTACTTCCCATTCTTAATTCCCTCTAACCTCCATCTCCAAAGAATTCCCCCTTCCTTAATCCCTGCAGGGCATTGCCATATTGCTAACTGCTCTCCTTGCATTTCACAGAATCACAGAATGTTGGGGATTGGAAGGGACCTCGAAAGATCATCCAGTCCAACCCCCCTGCCAGAGCAGGAACCTAAATGAGATCACATAGAAAGGCATCCAGGTGGGTCTTGAATGTCTCCAGAGAAGGAGACTCCACAACCTCCCTGGGCAGCCTGTCCCAGGGCTCTGTCACCCTCACTGTAAAGAAGTTTCTTCTGAAGTTTAATCGGAACCTCCTGTGTTCCAGCATTAGTAGGAGATCTTTCCCAACTCATTCTCCTCTTGAAAACTAGCAAGAAGTGAGTGGAAAATCAAGCAGGTCAGAGTTGCGGGACACTGGTGACACCACACTGACAGATAACAGGCAGTCAAGGCAGATGACCAGCAGGAGAATGCTGACTTTTGCCCTTTCAAACTTTGAACTGCAGGAGGGAAGACAAGCTCACATCTCTGTATGGGGCAATGTCCATGCGCCCTGGTACGCTTTTCGTGGAAAACACATTTCTTTACAATGACATCTCTGGAGAGCACGCCTGAGAAAATGACGGGAAAAGATCCACTGACATTGTCAAAATGGGTGGGTTGGGGGGGGGGGCTGAGTGTCTAAAGGAAATAATAAAAGTCCTGCTGTTCTCAAAGCTAATAAACATGAATATAAGAAGAGTTATAATTTAATTGTAATAAGAGGAAGCAGATAAGCAGGAAAAGGAAGAAGCAACAGAGAACCAGAATCAGAGCGCTAGCAGATGGATGGGAGGAGACAGGGAGGTACAGTACTGAGGTGGAAGAAGATAACCCACCCAACTAATCCATTCGCACAAGATAGGAAGTGTCCCTGGGAACGGGAACTTTACAGAAAAGTTCTGGGACCCAGAAGTTCAGAGTTACCCAAGACAAGCCAATAGTTGCAAGTTTGGTCTGGACATAAGCTAGGGAAATCCTGACGGGTTGTACACAGCTTTTTTGGCTCCCTTGGGCATTGCACCAGTTTGCTGGGCACCGTGTGGTTCCCACTGTGCCCCTTTCCACCAGTTCTTTCACAGAGCAGATGTAGGTTTGCTTGTAAGTGGTCTTCAAATATCCCCACAATTGTGTCCTGTCTGAGGGTCTCACACTTGAAGCACTTTTGTCTGACCATGGTTGCAACAGTTCTTCCCTCAGTAAGGAAATGCAGATTACCCTTTGGATGCAAACACAACATCCCCCAACCAGCTAACACCCGCCAGCAGTCACAACGAGCTGCCACCACGTGTGGCCTGAGTGCATCAGTGATGCCCAAAACCTTTTGCAAAGGACAAAACGCTCATTCCACACAGCTCGTTGGGAGCCAGGGCACAGAGAGGGGCTGTGAGGGTTACGGG
>NW_010338842.1:0-18425 GCF_000700745.2 Antrostomus carolinensis
AAAGAAGGAAAAAAAATGAAGGAAAAAAAAAAAGCCACTAGTTTTCAGCCAGCTCAGTGCTTGGTCACAGTGAGCTCAATGCAGGTGCAACCACCACACCTATTATCTCAAACAGCTCATGTTGCTTTGAATCTCTAAAAAGTGAAGCAGAACTTGTACAACATGAATAAAGGCAGAGAACTAGAGGAACTCTATATCCTGTTTGGGACTTCCTAACAATGAATGTCTCCAAACTGAACAAGCCTTGCTTATGACTTAGATGACCCAGTAGTACGCAGCACCACTTTTTTCACTGCTAAGAAGCAGGAGAGGTGGACACCAGTGAGCGAGCTTAGTTATTAGTAGCAACCACACTGACAGACAGGACACAGTACAGGCTAAACCGCTGAGTATTTTACTCTGTTTCTCCAACAGCTCTTGAAAACTCCAGGTTAAACTGAACAAAACCAGCTAGAGAAAACTGACTGCAAGCCTGCTACACATGTACCTCCAACAGGCAAACTTTAACTCCTGTGACAAGTGATTTAAAGAAGCAAAGAGCTTCCAAAATAATTTAATATACAATTAAGTATCCCAGTAAGATTAAGCCCCAGCACGATAGTGAGACAAATGGATTATTAACAACTGACACAAACATGTTACACATGTAAAGTTTCCTCTGTTCACTTAGTATGTATCAAAACTACTGTGTTCAGTCACTTATTTTTCCTTGCTTTGTTTTTCACCAGAAGAAAAAATCTTCCTCAATAAATATGCCTAGGAGTTAAACGAGAACAGACTTACCTTAAAAATATGTACTTTCTCACACATACCAAACACACACATGCCTCCCGTACTGCAGGTGTGGTTAAGAGCAACAAAGGCAATAAAAACACCTTAAGGCTATGTACCCATTCTGTTTTGTTTTGTTACTAAATTGCATTTCAGGATCCTAAATTAGCACTTCTGATCAGCTCTACTACAAGCTATATAGGGGAATTTATTATTCATGAATTATTTAAGATTTTTAATGTTTTCACAAGTAACTAGGCAATTGTGAGGCATCCTTTAAAATCTACATTTACAAAGCAGAAACTCTACAGAACTACTTCAGGTCCAGAAGAACAGCTAATATAAATATCAACACAAATGGTATCGAATACAGCAGAGCATTTATCAACATACCACATCACTATCCAAAAAAAAAAAAAAAATTCCCCCTAACATACAACAATACTCTGTATTAAAAAGCCTAAAAACCAGAAAAGATGACAGAAAACTTGCAAACCTTTGGTATAACTAACAAATCTACAGCAACCTCTAAAATGTTTATACCTCTTCTGTGAAACATGCAAAAGCTCCTTCCTTCACCGCTTTGTTCCTGTGCTCTGCTTTAAAAACCTATCAGATGGTTTCTTCACAAGGTTAGCAAGTGTGTAGTGGATGCTGGGAGACACTGCAGCATTCCTGCAGCACCTTCTCTTCACGATTATTTCTCCTGTATAAAAAGCCCAGTTAAGAGCAGATACTGTTTTTAAGGCACACACGAGCTGCCTCAAAATTATCAGGATTATATTCAAACATATTCAAACAGAATACAGTATAATTCCTGAAGTAGTGAAAATGTAAAGAAGCAGCTTTTTAATACAGCCTTGGGAATGCTCCTGCACAAACACATGTGGATGCCCACGCTCACAGTTCCCGGCATGCTGTCTGGGAGCTCCTGCAAACATGGAACAGAATCCTCAAAATACCTACACATTTTCAGTCTTACTTATTTCCTAAATTCTGGCACCCTTTCTACAAGTTTCTCTGTGACTTTTCACATCCTCAAGGCCAACTTTGAATTCAGTTCTGACTCCTCAGGAGAAACATAACTAGAAGATATCACCTCTAAGCATGACGTGGGAAGAATTAACAAACATACAAGCAGGAAATGAGAAAACTTTTCAAATATTGTACAAGAAATTTTAAATGCTTTTCTAAAAAAGTAAGAAAATAGCGTCACATGCATATAAGTTGGGGGGAAGGGGTGAGAAGAGTATGTATTTTCTTCCAGCATGTGCTACAGTCATGCATGTAAAGCAAAGTTACTGTCTCAGAAAAAGCCTGCAAACCTAGAGCTTACCGGGATTATACTAAAAAGAAAAGTACATGATGAATAACAGAAAACATTAAAAAAAAAAATAGAAAAGGGGACAAATCAGCATTACAGTATTCAGCTTAAACTTCCTGCCTTGAAGGAAGAAAAACATCCAAGCACATCATTTCAAAAAATCTGATACAAACAAAATAATTAATAAGCTTGGTTTGCCACCTGCATAGACATTTTAGTGTCAGCAACTAACAACCCTGAAAGTAAGGAGCCTGTCTACTGGAGTATCCAGGCAATCAGAGTTACGCCATGGTCTCTTCACTTTAATGAGGACATACAGCATACACCAACTCACCCAACCTGTTGAACTGTTGAAAAGTATGTGACTCCCTCTCTTATAAATAATTAAGCCACCTACAAATTAGAGAAAATCAGTGGTGTGCAAGCAATGACGACTGTCAAGTCTGGTTTTGCTTTAGAAATAGCATGGTGCAAGGAAAACAAAACCTAGTTTCTTAGTAATCACAGAAGAAACACACCACACCTTCCAATTGTCTGCATAACCCACTTTAGGCCCGACCTTCATGAGATATATCAATCAGGATCATCTCCAGGACATGTTCCCCAAGCTATACAAATCACCATTAAGGGTGGCCTGACTGTTTGGTAGCAAGTCTATCTTCCTGCCGAGCAGGAGACGCAAGTCTGAATCTACCCGCTGGTTGTTACCAACCAAGTCAAGGACTGGGAGGATAATTTCAGTCTCTATGGGCAGAGAAGAAAATGATATCTTTCATTACTCTGGAGCACCCCCTAGTAGTCACACCTCATCCAGGTCCAGGGAAAGCTATCGGCCACCCTTGCCTCCAGGTCAGATGCAGGGAGGTAAACAAGGTGAGGGAGGACATACTGTCAGAATAGGAAGTTCACTTGAAAGCAGAGAATATTTAATAAACTGTATGTGCAGCTAAAATGGTTAAAGACCTTGTTCTTATGGCTTCAACACAAACAGTCCTGCTCCTGGAGGTCACGTATTTGTCAGAGTACTGATAATATCATCATCAACATGGTAATTTAGCAGACAAACTTCAATACAGAGCTCAGTGAAATGGGTGGCAAAAGGAGTTCAGTTTTCATAAGATCTAAAGTTATTTATGGGTTGAAAGCCTCAAAAGTTTAGACTAACGCATGGAGAGCTAACAGAATAGTTCCTTTCCATTGTAACAAGACTACACAGAGACACAGATTTTAAATACTTGAAAGAAAAAAAAATAGCAGCTTAAGAGAGCACTATATTCTAACAGGAAAAAGAAAGAGTCTTATGACAACAGAACTTCTGAACCTTGAACTAACAACAATACTTATGGTGAGAAGGAAAAAACTCCAGACGTATCAGACAAGGCCACATTAGAATAATCTGTGCCATTACCAGAAAGAGTCAGTGCCCTTGGTATCTGAACACAGAAGAAGTTTTTTATTCATTTATCAACACTGCTTTTCGTACACCTTTATCACCAAACCTCTGAGCAACAACACCTTTTTAAAAAAATGCCAACAGACAATCCTTGCATCGCTAATTCTTTGAGAATGTCAAAAATACAGAGACTTGGGAAACATTCTATTTGGAAATAGTCTATTTTTGTGCCTCTGGGTCTGAAAGAATAGAGTTAGAGAGTTCTTTCTTCCCTGGAGCAAAATTTACATAAGCATGTAGCTATTGCTAAATAACTTTTGCATTAGAGACAGCTCAGGGAAATGCCCTGTTCTTAAGACTCTCAAGTTTCATCAGATCACTGTGTAGGGCGTTCTGTTTTTTTTTTTAATTATTACTCACACTTGTATACTGAATCACTTATAAAACAAATAAGGTTTAATAAGTTTCAATGCCCAAGGCTACCTCAACATGATGACATCTCTGTCACGCAAGAACTGGGAGTGCTACACCCTGCAGCAATAACTAAAAAGCTGTTTGATATAATGGCAGGTTTAAAAGCAAACCTCCAGACCAAGAGAATTTAAAATGCAGATTCTTGAAATAGGTTAGAAGTTTCCTTCACGTAAACAAATGTTATGAAAAAATGTAGTAATTTCTTATTAATCCAACATTTATAATCCTTCAAATATACAAAGTATCCAAGCACAAAAGTGAATTTAATTCAATACTTCAATGTTAGTTTCAACAAACCACAGCAGTTTTAAAAACCAAATCTGAAATACTGCAAACAAGACTCCTGCTGGTGCTCACCTGTTGTGAAATGATATATTACTGACGACAGGTGTAAAGAGAAAAAAAAAGAAAAAAGCATCAGTGGAATTAAAATGTGTAATGCAGGCTGCATGTTTCAACAAGAACCATGAAACAGTAGTACTTGTTCTACACAGAATGCTGAGTTAGATTAAACAGTAGCATACCTAATCACCGAGACTTAAGGCCACAAGGAGGCAGATCAAAGTGCTGCAATGTCGAGCTACTCACTGCGTACCTAACTTGCAGTTTCAGTTCATTGACATGCAAGAGCTTCACTTAAAGCAGTTTTGCCATGCCAAAATCACTACAAGCTATTTCCTAAACGCAGACCACAAGAAGTAGAATATCATAATCTCAAGTGAAATACACTCTGTTAGGGGCAGCCCTGAACTGAAGAGACAGAAAGACGTTTTATCCCCACCCTGCTGTGTTACATTCCCAAAATCTGTTACATTCCCCAAACCTGCCCTGCTCTACTGACTGGAAACTGAAAAATGTCTTTTTTTTTCTCCTGCTTCTGCTTCTTCAGAGAGAAATGCCCAGGCAACTACTACTTTGACTCTTAAGGTAATAAATTCCTGCAGGAATCCAAGGGCAAAGAATTTTAAAGCTTGTTGACACAAGTTTTAGTTGTCCCTCATGAGGATGTGTTCTGCTTTACACACTTAGCAATTACTTACTATGTTTCTGTACAGAGTATTAGAATCTTGTATGTTTAAGATAAAAGGTTTACTTCTTTTAAACACTTATTTTCAGCTGAAGTTTTCAGTTTAACAACACGCTATTCTTACAAGTGTGATACCAAATTCTTAATATTAAACTCCTGAAATAAATATTTCCTATTCCACTTAAGCATGTCTGTGTACACACATACCTGCATACATATCATTCTGAAAACCTTTATTCCCCAATGATTTAATTTATGCTTACATTGTAGTAACTGACACTAAAAATTGAAGAATGAATGCGAGAAAATGCTTTAAAAATTCAGTCTGCTCATACCTACCAACTGCAACAGGAGTTGTGAGCTGTAGGACACAAATAAAACTGGCCTGATAAATACCTTCTACTATCCCAAAGAGTAGGAAAAAAAATCATATAAATACAAGAAAGCAGGCTTCTGCTTCCACCTTTATTGTATCGCATTCTGGTTTCGATTCTACTTGTTAAGTATTCACCTGTTTCGCTTAGTATGCACTAATGAACAGGTGGATAGAGCCAAAGCCAAACTCAAAGGAATTATGACAAAACATGAATGTATTAGACATCCTACAGGTCTCATCATGCACCTAGAATGGCAGTCAGCCTCCCTTTCCAGATCTGACAATAAAATGATGAAACATCATTCTGTCTTTTGAAACATACTGCAATGCATACAAATAAACCTTCCTCCTGCTTCAGCAGCAAGTCCCAAGTTATTCTAAATATAGATCGTTTCTTGTATCTTCTGATTTGGAACAGTTGCTAGAGGAAAAAACAAAACCCAAAAAAAACCCAAAACACACACCACACCAAGTTTTTGTTCCAAAACTTTGCTTTGATGTTTAGTAACAGTGCATACAAGTTCTCACAGCAATTATTTAAAAAGAGTTGCAAATTTATGCAAATTACAGAAACTCACACAAACACCAGCAAATCCTCAAACCTGTGCAAAGACTGTACGAGAGCACGTCGTGTGACTGTGCTGGCGCTGCCTCGACTTTGGTCAACAACAAAAACAAGAAGGAACAACTCCACCCACACAAACTCCCCCATTCCACCCAAATATATTCGTACATCAAAACTAGAACTGATACCAGAACTGTTATTCAAGTATTTAAAAATGCACATCAACACTTTTAAGGGTATAAAACTACAAGAAAGCTTTTCTATAAATATATTCTTAGAATGTAAAAGAAGAGTGCCATATCATATAGTAGTGGTTCAGATATTACAGAGTTTTTCCCATGCGCAGCATATAAATTTTAAAACCCAAATTAAGAATTTAGCTTTTCGAGTCATTAATTGTTGTTACTTCACAAGGCAAGGAGCATTAAACAAAAAACTTGTTCAGATTAGCAAGCAAAACCACAGGAAGTAGTGCATTTTTTCAGCCTATTGAAGGACTTTAGTATGTCTTATTAAAACTACTGAGAACAGTATTTTAGCTGAAGGGGAATGGATACCACTTTCAAGAATCACTTCCATTTTGGCTATCAGTTCTGAAAAGTCTAGGAGAGTCCACTACTATATCAGAAGCTCAGCTTGTTCATTTTGTACAGTTCCCATTTTTTCATTTATTTCAAAGGTTTTATCCAGAGCAAAAAAACTACACCATGAAATGACAACTCATATACAATCATATATTTCATAGCATTTTTTTAAGAGTTATTTATCAGTATCTATATTGACAACTTCACTTTCATTTGGTGATGACAAGAATACTTAAAATATGCATAGATGGAAAGTTACATCTTCAAAACTGCTGTGGAAGAAATTCTAGCTGTATATTATCTCATTCTCTTTTAATAAACAGGAACCTCACTGTGCATGTGCTATGAAAGGTCTACTATAGCATTATCATACGATCATAAATACAGTTGTATATCTTTTAAAGGAAAAACATTATTTACCAGGGCCTGGAGCATGCCATTCATAACAACAGTCCCCTCCATGGTCTGGAAGGAGGATTTAGATAGCATGGAAAGTGTCCAGTCCAGGAAGTCTGCCATCCTTTTTTGCCTGACATCAGGGCGGACAATAAATCTGTGACAGAAAAAAACAAAACACTGCAGTTACTAACTTTACAACTCTCAATGAAAAATAATTTTTCCTGCTATCCAAACTGCTTGCAGTTCCTCAAAACAATTCTCCAATGGATATTTTCCTAAATCAAAACCATCATATATTTAGCCCTTCAGTTTCTAAGCAAGGCTCTCACCCAGAATTTCACTTTCACTTCAAACCAACCCATAAACTTGGACTCTAGAAATTTCTCATCTTGACTGTAAAGCAACAAACTTTCCAAAGGTTCCACATAAAAATTACTTCTATCAGAATTAGTGAAAAGCTGAAACAAATGCAAGGATTCTCCACCATTCTCACCAAGAACAGCTACTCTGCAAATCTGAAAATTAGTGCAAATCAACAACTGGTCCATATTGCAGTTATCAGCCAGGCCCATAAATAGCAATCATCGGTGCTGTATTTGGTTTTTGGATATCTGAAAGGGTCAAACACCTCTTATTTAACACACTGGATGGGTCAAGAGATGCATTTCTACTCATCTTACAGAGGGCAAAAAAGGTTCATCACAGTTAAACTACTTCCCTAACCCGACACTCAGTCATCATCAGGCCCAGCCATGCTACAGTCAGGGCATCTGCTTCAGTTATCTAATTTAGCGCTTAAAAATTAGGCTCCTGTTCCAGCAGAGATTCAGACTAAATGAAGAAACTTCGTTCTCAATGCAATCAAAGGAAACAAGGTACATGGGAAAAAACACAGAGTACAATTCATAGTGCTTAAAGAAGAATGTCTGCAGAGCCTGTATCTGGACACTTTATACACCTACAAGTTAAATGGGGAGCTGCACCAAGAGCTAATTAACAGGGAATATTAAATATAGAGAACACAGGAAACGGAGAGTAGACATGTGATCACCTGCATTGTCTTCAGGGTCAGTATTGTGTTCAGCAACAGAACAATGAGGATTTGGGGGAGGTGGTTTGTTTTAGAACAGAGCAGCAAGGGCAAAGCCTTCTTTTGCACACTAACACAGGCAAGAGAAGCAACCTGTAAAGCAGATGAACCGGTTCCTTTCGCAGCCCAAAGGAGTTTAAGTCTTAATTTCTCAAAGGAGTGCCCTAACCTCCATCCTAGAAGGAAGATAAGGATGAGCCTCATCTCTTCTTACTGCAACCAAGTCACTGAGCAGACAGAGAATTCATTAAACAAGCTCCAGCTCCTTTGCCCTATGAAAAGTAAAACACTTTGGAAAAGAAGAAGTCTTGGATTCTGATGTTTCTAAACTTCACTTAAAATTCATAAACTCCTTAGAGCAGGAACCAGAACCCAGACTTCCTCTTCCTCCTCAAGGAATTTCCTACTCAGCATGTTACTCCTGTATCTTATCTCTGCCCATCCTAGGACTTTTGTATTCTGCCTATCTAACAGTTTAACTTCAAGAAGATGAAACAGTGATCTCATCTCAGAATAACTATGCCCGTTCATTGAAGAACTGTTTTGGGACATGAAAGCAGTGAATCCAGGTGCACCAAAGCCAAAAGGCCTTGGACTCAGCTCTTCTAAATCCTGGTGAAGTGTTTTAATCATTAGGCTATTTTGAAAATGGTGTTTTCATAATAAACTAAATAATTGTAAGTACACTAAATAGTAATTTTTCTCCCATTACAGTCTTACACCCCTTGATGCAGCTGGTACTAGAAGCAGTTTAATGTATTCTATCACCTCATTTGTTATAAATGCATATTTTTAATAAAAATTAATTTAGCCAATAAAATGGAGGGGAAGAGAACATAAGACAACTGCTAATAACATGCCTGCACAGTACTCTGCATTAGGATGCAAGGCATTTATGAAGTCCCCCTGAAATCTGGGGTCAAGCACTGCACAAACACCAAATTCTGCTGAACATAATGCTGTAATCAATCATATTACTCTATATATGCTTCCAACTAGTAAGTTATTTTTATAGATACGCTGGAGCACAAATGAAGTGCAAATTAAATTAGTATAATATGATGAAAGAATCTTTTAAAATTACTGTCATCTTTACTTGAGAATGCTTCCACATACTGGATGTACCTTCAAGAGTCTATCACAGTTGGTTGATTTGGGTTTTTTTTCTGGGTTTTAAGGAAGATAAGAAGAGGAAGGCACATTCAGGAACATAGGAATGCTCAAGAATAATTCACTCTATGTCACACTTTCATCTCAAATCCTCTGCTTCTGTCAACTTGTGACAAGGCAGATTACCAATGCAGATACAAAAAAATCCTTGAAAAGCAACTTCCAGTTATCACTTCCAAAATTACTCCAAAAACTAATAAGGAGACAAACCTACCTTCTGTCACATGGAAATAAGTATGTAACAGGCAAGATTACTATTCAAATGATTCATGCATTCACTTAAATTTCACTCTGAAATATTTCAGAGTAAATCAGAAAAGTACAGGACTAGCCACCTAGTCACTAACTGTGATTCTAGTCTCAACTCTTTCATTAGTTTTCTGCATGACACTCAGTTCTAAAAAAAAAAAAAAAGTGTTTGTTTTGTCATCAGATTGAGAACTGTAGCATTACATTCACTAAATACAAATTCCTGGAGCGTTGAGTCCCATGACTGAAGTTCAGAACAAATTTAAAGCAAGTATATAGACAGTTATTATTTCTCAAAAAGACAGTTAGGATCTGCCCTGCTAAATGTGATGTTTAACAACAACTTTGATACAATTAATGTCACAAATTCTGTGCCTCTTAATCCAGAGAAAACCGTTAACACAGATTTTATTTTTCAGACTAGCTACTAACATCCCCTATCACCGTTTCATGTTGCTCACTCTATGGAGCCTCTGCACCTACAGCTACTCTGGCAAAACTACGTTGGCAGAGCCCCCTAGTGTAGACAAGAGTTCGTGCTAGTGCAGAGATCTGGGGGTTTGGTTGCTTAAAAACAACAGAAAAAAGAAAAGAAAAATCGAACAAAAAACTGAGCTGACTAAAGCCCTCTTCTGCTAGAATATATTGGAATATGTATTGTGATATATACTGGAAAAAAGATATGTGTGTGCTAGCACAGTTTATGGTCTTTTTAATTTATTTTCATATGCTACACAAATGAAACCAATCTTCACTAATGCACCAGGAGAGGAAAGAAGAGATAAAGAAGTTTGTTATTTCAAATTTATAAACAGCCCTGGCATCAGTACTACTGAAGTGATGCAAAAAATATGAGAACAACTGCATCTCTGTCACGAATTGTTTGGTGTCTGAACACCAACCATGTGAAACAATGGGTTTTACAAAGTTCCACTATCCTACACCTTTTTCATTTGATGAATTATTTGACAACAATAAACCTAAGAAAACAGAAGCATTGTTTTCTGGATGAGAGAACAAAGAAAGTGACAAGAGGGATATTAAGAAAATAAATTCTAGCATTACTATTTCCTTTTATATAACTTAAGTACTACTAGGAAACATCAAGCCAGTAATACCAGATACCAATTCTCTATTCACCACGCCACCCACTGCAAAAGTCAGCAGCAACACAAATTAACTGGATCTTTCTAAAACCTTTCAGCATAAACCACTCCCTGGAAGGCAATGTGAACAGCATGCTGTTAACAGCAAACACCTGTACCACTTGTGACAGACAGCCATTCCTCTAGCAAGCAGAACACAGCATTTCCAATAACAAACACACTACCTCATCTGATTCAAGCACATTTAACATCCTACATGCAGCTGGCAACTTCCACTCTTCCCAACCTTGTCATTAGTAGCATGGCAGACTGAAAAATGGTAGGAGAAATGGGAACTAGCTTTTTAGCTTTCTGCCAAGAAGCACAAAAGAGACTTACTTGGAAACCAGCACAGCAGCTGCATCTCGAGCCTTGTCACTGACAACCAAGTAACACTAAAGGTAAAAGAAAACTAATTGTAAAAGAATTCATACATGTAGATTTAGTAACAACTACATAACAATGAATGCACTACTTAATGCTTATGATCACAAATATTAATAATTATTAAATATATTATGCAATTATTACGATTACAAAATGAGCTTGAGGTCATAAAAAATTCCATTTCCCATTTAACAAACTGTGCCTCAGATGACTGTCTTCCTTCCAGTGTCTTTCAAAGCAAGTTTCTCTTTACTGAAACCTTAACTTAGTCGTATTTGTGCCTACAAGTGACAAGCTACTTAAGTGCTGCAAGTGTCAAAAGCATAAGATTTTCAGGTTATTTGTGGGGAGGGGGTTGTTGTTCATTTTTATCTTAAAGAGATGACAAATTAGGCACTTTGGCTTACACCTAGTAACATTTTATTATCTCTGTTGAAAATTTTTCATATAGTCATAGCTTCCAATGTTACTCATCCTGACCAAACACTAATTTCCTATATAAATCATCAAACTTGGCTTTTGAAAAAGCTAGCTAGTATTTTCAAATACTAAAAGTTGTTAAGATAATCAAAGGCATGCATTCATATCAGATAGTCATAAAACACATAATACACAGTGGTCAGAAGCAATAATGTTTATTAAAAAATTATTTTAATTTAGAGCCGCAATAGAATTATCATCTTCATATTCCTGATGCTTCAGGGGAAAAAAAAGTAACAGTCTCATCTGATGCTAAAGCAGCAAAGAACATAATGAAGATTCCAAAACTATGGACAAATTCTTTACAGATTAGATACAGAAAATATGGGCTTAAGTAATATTCTGAAAATACATTTACATTTATTACAAATTGAAAGATTAAGCCTAAGAAAAATATCACAGGTTTGAAAGTATGACAAGTTGTATTATACTTACTTTTGCTATTTTGAGGATGCGATCCATTGTTGGCATACGAGCATGCCCTTCCTCAGAAATAATACTTCCATCAAAACGGGACAGATCAAAAGGAATTAAGCATATCATGGAGAGCCATAATAAAAGCATGTAACGAGTTTCCCAAGTCTGGAAAAGAATGGTAAAATAAAATATGTACTCAATTTTCTGGAACATATTCCAACAAAGCGCCTGGAGCACAAACTATCCATTAGCTCCAAGGAACTTTCAGAGTAAGAGGATGAAGAGAAAACTCTGACCCTGAATGCTCTGAAACACCAAAGGAGACAGAACTGTAAGAGATTACAAAGAGGAAAACTGTAACAAAATTAATGGACTCTCCCTTCTGAATCTGAAATCTGGACAAGTTTATTTCCATCTCAGAGGAAAACTGTATGTTGTCATTTTCCTGTTTCCTCATTCCCGCAGCCCTTTTGTGCCTCCAGTCACAAATATGAGAGAAATACGTTCTTCTTTCTCATTCCTTACGTATTGCTTTCATGGGTTTACCGAAACAACTTTAGATGTGTTTTGAGAGACAGTCAGACAAGAAGGAACTTTTACAAACTTTAAAGCTGTACAACCACATCAACGACAGCACAGTGGTCAAAAGCTATAATGTTTATTAAAAAATTATTTTAATTTAGAGCAGCAATAGAATTATCATCTTCATATTCCTGACTTTTGTTACTTGTAATAGATTATGTTCTCTCCTAAAATTCATCTATCTTAACAAGCCTTTGGAATTCATCTTTCCTTATTCAAAAATATAAGAATATGAACTACAGTGTCTTGCAGTTGGACTTGATGATCCTTATGGGTCCGTTCCAACTCAAGACATTCTATGATTCTATGATCTCAATGCATCCTTAAAAATTATTTGATTAAATATTTTTTTCAAATCAGGATTCTTGCCCAGAACAAATTGCCCAGAAGCCAAATAAAACTAAATCAGGACACATAATGAAGTGATGTTGCACTGTTTAGCAAACTGCAAACAGGGAGAAAAAAAATCTGAAATTCTGTGTTATCTTCCCATACCCAGGAATGGATTATCCAAATCCAAAAAATCATGCCTCATCCCATACGAATCCAATTTTTTTCCCATCTTCACCTCCCTCCTTTCAAAAGAAAAGGAAAAAAAAACCTCTCACAGATCTGAAGAGAAATATTGGGGGGTTGGAAAAGAATAAAAAAAAAAACCCCAATATTAAACAAGGAAAATTAACTATCTTCTTAATATCCTCATCGAAATAGAAGTTCTCATACCAACTCTGACAAAACCTAAAGGTTTAAAAAAACAGCCTGTTTATATTAACAGAAATAAATACATAAAACTTAACAGACTCCATTTCATGTGATTATACTTTTATGACTTCAAGCTAAATCAACATGACCATTAATGATATGCATAGCAGGAAAAGGATTTTTCAGTTACTCCTTTTAGAAGTTCAATATCTTTTATTGACTTTGTTTCAATTAATTTGTGTTGGTTAAAGAGCAGTTAAAGATTTTACTTGCACCTCAACTTCTATCGCTTCTGAATGTTTAAAACACATCCCATGAAAGAAAAACATAAGATCTCTTCTTCAATAAGATATTTCTCTTCTGACAAGGTGACTTTCATACCAAATCCAGATGTTCAGTTAACAACAGACAGAGTGTATCACTGCTTCATACACTTTTTTCCACATTTTTTCTCTTACACTGTTCACCAGTTTCTTCTGCTGTAGACATTAAAGTTAAATAAAAAGTACAGCAAGTTCTCACCTCAGAGTCTTTTGGATTCTGGTCTACAAGCATATCCAAAACAGGCTGCAGATCACCTACTTCATGAGGAAACAGGGGGAGGAATCGTTTGTACCCTCTCACCTAGAACAGAAAGTTTCAAAATTCAGTAAGCCATCTGGCATTGTCAAGTACTGAGGAAAAAGAGCATATTGTATGTGATCTTCATGTAGTAAAACCAGTAAGGATATGAATTAAGATCTTAAATACCTTGAGATTTTTGCATTTTTACGAACTTATTAAGAATTAATGGAATGATAATTCTTTAACTTTAAAGCAAGGGACCTCTGGAGATTGTCTAAGTCCTGTCTCACAGAATGGTTGGGGTTGGAAGGGATCTCTGGATGTCATCTGGTTCAACTGCCCTGCTGAAGCACGGTCACCTAGAGCAGGCTGCCCAGGACCATGTCCAGTGGGGTATTTAATATCTCCAGGGATGGAGACTCCACAACCTCTCTGAGCAATTTATGTTCAACCCTCACGGTCAAAAAATGTTCTCTTATGCTCAGATGGAAATTCCACAATCCATTCTTCATCATACTTTACTCCTCTTTTTAACACTCTGACTCTCACTTCATCACTCAGTATCTCAAAGTCTGCATTTTTTTTTTTTTTTTCATTCAGACCTTGATTTTGACTACTCTGGATCATTAAATAACATAAGCTATCATGAAAATGTTAAGAAGAGAACTAATCTTTCATAATATGATGTAAAACATTCCATTGCATTACTTAGGCATTATTTAATTTTTTTTGAAAATGTGAAATTTTTTTAATGTCATTTAAACAACAAACAAAATATTGTAAACTTACACGTTTCACTTAAAGAATGTTAAATTTGGGGGTTTTTACCTTTGTAATGATGTAAAGAAATTTAAAAGCCAGGTGAACTAGCGGGGGAGGAGATCCATTGTCCCATACTATATCCAACAATGAATTCATCATCCACTCTAATGAAATATGAAAAAGAAGTGAGACTCATGCAGTTAGCTTACAGTTTCTCATACTTCTAATAATAAAGAGGGAGACAGCAGTCATATCAGGTAAGCAGTATCAACCACAGCAATCCTGTAATGCAAATATGGACCTCCTAGTTTAACAGATTTTCAAGTATACACACAAAAAAGTATTCAACGATGACATTCCTACCTAAGTGGTGATCCAACAAGTGAGGCTGCTCCTGGTACTTGTCCATTATACCTGAAAAGGAAAAGATATCTGTAACAAGTTATTAAAATTAAAGGCCCTTACAGGCATTGTGAGATACACCCCTGATTCTAGACAGCTTGAGCTTAAGATTTCAGCATCCTTGAGCCAGTGCTGCCACCACCTGTAAGCAAGGTCAAAAAGTAAGAAAAATACAGAGAAGTAACTGTAAAAATACAGTATGTCCATAGTGCAATTATTTACCTACATTGAATCATAAACTCCCTTCCAGGAGTCTCTCAAATTACTATGGACAAATCTCACAGCTCGACGAAACAAGCAACCCCTCAGTTTGTTGATGTCCTTCACTGCAGGCTCTTTGCAGCATTCTTTTCCTAAGAGCAACTTACCAGCACACCACTTCTGATGGAACTCTGCAAACACAGAACATGAAACCTCTATAGACTGTAGCTGCTCCAGGTGTACCAGCTTTACACTGCACTCTTACCCACACAGCAACCAGAACGCTGCTTTACACCCTTCTGCCTTGCTGTTCAAATCTCCAACATACAGAATCCCACTTACTTTTACACACTATTCTATTTGTTAGCATGTCAAATTACTGATTGTCTTTAAAAACACACACACAAAGGTGCTGAAACGTCAAGAAATGTAGTAGCACGACACTTTTCCAACCCTGAGGCTAAGACAGCTATGGGGAAATTCTCCCTGGACATATGGTTTCACCATAACACTATCTTCCTTCCCATGCCTGGAACATATTTAAAGATGAAGTTCCACCACTGAGGATCTGTACGGACACAGGGTACAGGCATTGCAAAATTTTTATCTCTTTGTTTTGAGCTACCTGACTATAGCAGGAAAAAAAAAACAACAAAAGAGCACTACTGGGCAAGTAAAGGTGCTCTTCACAATTCTCAGAGCTAGGTTTTTTTTATTTTGAAATAGAACACAGAAAATTATTCAGCAAAGAACAAAGATTCCTGGACACATTTTAACCCAGAAAAATACAAACTGTAGCTATTACTATGTGTGCTCATCAGAACTTTTCACATCACTTACTTTATCCTGCTGCCAGTAATATGTTAATATTCCTCTAGGGAACTGACTTGAGGAAAGACAAATTGAAATAGAATATTGAAAAAACTAATAACTTGCCAGTTTTCAGAAACAAAAGTATTTCAGCTTAAACTCATTGTCCCTGCTGATGGCAGGGGGGTTGGAACGAGATGATCTTTAAGGTCCCTTCCAACCCAAACCATTCTATGATTCTACAAACCCATCAACAAGGAGTAGCAGCTACAGAAATGACAGGTGGATTTCAGAAGGGATCAAGTGATCCGGTATTGCACTGGAGATTGCCTGCGTCATTTTAGATATCTGGTCAGGAAATAGGGGGTTTGTATCAGAAGACTAAAATATCTTCTTAAACTCTCCCTTTTCTGCATTTGTTTCTCTCTCAAACAATTTTGTTCTCTATCCCTTTACTCTGCTTGTCACACCAACAGGTAGATTTAAGACATAACTTCAACAGTGCTGCAGCTGACCAGTGGATGACACTGCACAACTACTTTCGAGGTATCAGACAGTCCAACAGTATCTTTGCAGTAACTTGTACAATTCCACTGGGATACCATAGTGCTGCTTACTATCAAAAGGGAAGCCTGAGCTCCTCATCATCACTAACTTCCCATTGTAATTAATGACACCTTAAGGGGTGCACAAATAACGGAACTGGGAATACAAGGAATTCCATCAACACTCAAAGCAACAGCTCTCACAGAGAAGTGGAATGTAACAGGAAATTCCTCATCTTGCCAAATTGTTTTCCCAGATCACGGTCTGGCAATTTGAAGTAAAACCTCAAATCTAAATGCTGAAGAGAATGCACTGAAAAGAAGTTCTCCCAAAACTATTAAATATATATATCTTCCCAGATTTTCCCACAAAATTAAGAGTTGCAGATTAAACTATCTTCCAGACTTCTGTTTCTAACAGTTCACAAAAAAATGAGCATCACACGTTTTTTGCGAATGCTCTGGAGACCCGTGTTAAATCTTCTGTAATTGATCGTTACTGTGTTATCTGTGTACACATTACAGGTATTCCCTAAGCTTCAACATTATACCCCACATATTTAGTCTTTTACCATATTTGTGACATTTTGCATAAGGAAGATCAAATCATACCTTATGACACCTTATGGTGTCCCTGCTGATGGCAGGGGGGTTGGAACTAGATGATCTTTAAGGTCCCTTCCAACCCAAACCAGTCTGGGATTCTAGGACACTAAATATTTTAACCAAGTATTGAACAACACGTGCAGTACCTGTCAGTTCTAAGTATATTAACACGGTTATTTACTGGGCAATGATACACATGCAGAAAGTTCATAAATACAATTTAAGTTAAAAGAGACAGTAGATATGAAAGACAGGCAAAGCAAGATGATTAGTGGGAGCAGACAATGGCCTTTCAGACACAGACATTTTTTTCAGTAATGGCCTTTTTATCCCCTCAAAGTCTATCATTTCACGTGTGAAACTGAAAGATCAACACAAGTATGAGTGTTCTTCCTGCTTCTTTCTGAACAGTTACATGTTGCTCATTAACCTCCTCAGATGGAACAGTCAGCTGCAGGGTCAGATTTCCAAATTTCAGGGTTTCTTTTTGTCAAAAACCACAGACAGCAGATCATATTTTGACAGTAAGTTTTTTGCAATTTCACCATTTTTGCAAAAGTCCTCGCAAAATGCTAATCCACTTAATTTGATTTGTAAACTTTTGCAAATTGTCTGGTCAGAATATTGGATCCAACACACAGATGTGCATTATAACCGGCTAATTACCTAGGACACTGCTACACACAAGTAATTATACCACTGTTACATTCAGCTGAGGTCTGGAGGTAGAACAGCTTTCACTACATGGCACAAAAGGTCAGCTACCAAGTCTGACCCAAGTTGCCTCCCTTCAGAAATAACTACATGATCTGTGTCAAGTCAGCTGCCCTTCGTATTTCCTATGAAATATAAAAGTAAAAATATGAAATTAACACTTTAAAACTGAAAACATGCATTTTTAACAAGGAATTAGGTACAAAAATGCCTTTATTTGATGGACACACCAACTTAAAGTTATTGTCAGCAACTGAATAAGAAACTGGAGGCTAAACATGGGTCAGAATTCAGATATCTTAAAACTAAGACCTGGGGTTTTCTTTATGGTAGTTAAATACATGACAGCAGAATACATATCTGGGGAAAAAAAAGTAAAAAAGTAAAACTAAACGACCTGTTGATGAAGTTCCAGCACTACCACCAATCCAAACCAGCACTTAAGTCCTTTTCTGGTGACAAGTTCCTTTACACGACACAAGAACACACTCCCTGGGGATGCTGCGCTTACCTATGAATTTTTCCATGGTCATTTCTCGAGTCACCAGGTCCCCAAAGACTCCCTTCAGGTTACCGATGAGCCCCCGGACCTCCTGGCTCTCTGTGAAGCTCTCCAGGATATTTCTCGTGGTGGTGACACCGGGCTCGTGATTCCTGCCGTCCTCCGGCTCCATCTCGCCCAAAGC
>NW_010338843.1:0-3901 GCF_000700745.2 Antrostomus carolinensis
TGAGGCTTTGAGTAACCTGGTCTTGTGGAAGATGTCCCTGCTTGTGGTAAGGGGATTTGATCAGATGATCTTTAAGGTCCCATACCATTCTATGATTCAAAGTCTAAATTTAGGTATCCATTTTAAAATCTTTCCTCATTCAATTCTAACATACAGAATTAATGCATTAATTCTACATTAATATGCCATCTAATTTTAGAAGTAGATTAAAGTTTCACATTTTGGATACCACAACTACCAAAACTGTTTATATTAAAAAAAAAAAAAAAAAAGTTTTGCTCTATTTTTAAAGGTAGCTACAAATCAAGATAATTTTTAAGTGTAAAAGGTAGTCTAATTCTTCTCCATGAAACATATGTGTTCATGGAGGAAGGAGGAAGGAGGAAGAAAGGACAGTGGAGAGGATTTCATCATCAGGTCTTGATTTAGGTTGAACCACAGTGGTCTCTTAACACCGTTTTGCACTTGAAAAGAACTAAGCACATGGCCTGATTACGCTGGATTGAGTCGTGACTAACCCTGATGTCTATTTAAACACATATAATGTAAGGGAATGAAATAATTCAAGGAAAATAAGGACTCCTCAGAGATACTGACAGCTGAGCTACAGGCAGTGCTGGTATGGATGGAGCCTGTGCTACTCTTGACCTGCTTCCCCCATTATGTGACCCAGAGAACACACCACATCTGGGACCACAGGCTACAGACTCAATAACTCTTTACTAAATGCACCTTTTCCATCTAGGGGTTTTCTTATGGGAGCAAAGTGAATCCAAGTAACGTAAGAAGATCAAAAAAAAAAAAAAAAAAAAAAAGCCTGGGTACAGTGTAAATTTAGACTGAAAAAGACTATTTGTTTGATATCCTTCCTTCTTGACCATACAGCTGTCACCATGTCATGGGATTTCCTTGTGTTCAGAACAGTTCCATCCCTCATAACTACAGTTTTCTGAGTTACAAATTTTATCATCCACATTTGCTTAGAGGAGTGTTTAATGCTCGAGTATAATTCTGCTCACATCTGTGGGGCTGAGCTCAGAAGAAGGTGTTATTATGATAAGAGTGGCAGAAACAATGTATGTGCTGGTATTTTTTATCAACCCTCTTTCATGTAGCTGTGTTTTGAAATATGATGTCCTACACTGAAGCCCACGTAAAGCCAAATTATCTGTGAAGACAGCAAAGTAATTACATGGCTTGTCTTACTAAGGGCACACCTAATTTTAAACCCACTGTACCTTTTCATTGATAGCATTATATTCTCCACTCTTGGTCAGTCTGTAACAGACTGTAACTTACCATTCATCTGTTTCCAAGTGAGTCATTGTTTTTGTCTGTGTTCATTTATAGACTGATCCTGAGAGGCACACAGAACCTGCATCTGCAGTGAAGCTCATTACACTTCCTGGCAGGATCTGACACTTGATTATTTCTTCCTCCTTCACATATAGTAAATCTGTGTATGTTCGCTCTCATTTTATTCCAATGATTTTCTTTAATAACTATTGCCCCTGATCCTGATTTCTTCTATGTTTAGCATAGTTTGATTTGTCATTTCCAGTTATAAATGATAATCTTGAATGATACTGAATATAAAATGCCTAGTATCAAGACTTCCTGTTAATTTGGTGATAACACCTCAGTTATGCTTTGTGATTAACCTTCTAGTCAAGATTGTTGTTAAATATACAAGCAAGTGTTCCTATTACACTTGCATCCACAGTGTAAATGGAAAATGTATGATATATGATCTCTTTCCATCTATTGTCTTTGCAGGACACTTCAATCTATAGTTTTCCTAAAACTGATTCAATCTTATTTTCAATGCCTTATACACACTGAAATTTCTCATTCTTCATATAAGTGATTAGTTTAAGCTTCAGGCCTATCACCTTTTTCATAATATTACATATATTACAATTTCATATTACCATTCATCCAAATATTTATTTTCTCTCATATCTCCAAACATTTGGAACTATCCAGTGTGATGCACACTGGTTACTGAATATACACCTGAACTGTGAGGGTGCAGAAATGACACTACACTTAGGAAGTGGCCTGAGCAGGACTACTTTGAGAGGGATGTGGAGCTGGGAGCCAAAGGTGACCCAGTCCTACGGGGACTGTCCATGGTGTGCAGAGCCAGTTGCTGGTATCAGGGTTCGTTGACAGTCCCAGATGAGGCAAGTGACAAGTCAGGTCCAGGGGCCATCCAGGGAGCTGAGGTGGGAGCAAAGTAGGCAAAGTCATGGACAGAGCTGCAGACTGGCATCCTACAGCAACACCAGGGCAAAAACCAATAGCCCTGGATGGGCTGAAGTGTGATCCTGGGCAATCAGCAGGGACAGTAAAGCTTAATGCTGCCCCCAGGGCACTGACAACAGCCTGGTACTTAAAGTTTACCTCCTATTTGTATTGCAGTAGTCCCAGTATGCAGTATGTAACACATATTATGTATGAAAATTATGTGAAAGTGTCGTCATATTACGTATGAGAATTATGTGAAAGTGTGTGTTTCCATCTTTGCTCTAATTTTATTTTTCTGGTAGGTACACGAATATGTTGAGGATAATTTTCATATGTTTTGTTGCAGTCTTTTGTTTTTTGTCTTCAGTATCTTTCCTCTCTCTGATACATTAGTTATAGAATAGGAGAGTAAAGAAAAATAGCATTTCTTGCTGACACTGTTTCAAATTCATAGACCTTTATATAATATGAGAAGTTTATAGAAACCATTGTGATTCATGAGTTAAGCATTCAAATAACTACTTTGTCAACACAGTGTCAGCTGCAAGCAACTCCAGCAACTCAGTTGTGCGTGTCCCAAGTCCTCACATTTATTCTGCTAATA
Organism: Antrostomus carolinensis; assembly: GCF_000700745.2. Lineage (NCBI taxonomy): Eukaryota > Metazoa > Chordata > Aves > Caprimulgiformes > Caprimulgidae > Antrostomus > Antrostomus carolinensis. The sequence goes on from NW_010338843.1 coordinate 2,855, forward strand.
AAATGTACATTTTATTGTAAAGCATGGTCAAATTTCACTAGTATCTAATTTTAAATAGCTGAAATACCAGTGATTAGGTATAAAATCTCAATGAATCTGTCAACTTAAAACATGAAAATAATTTTTTGTTCTCAGGAGTATACAAATATATTTCCACAATTTCTGTTCTTTGATGAAAGAACAAGTTGCTTTGGGAACAGTTGGATAAACAAATCTGAGTGCTACATCCCCTCTGTGACAATTATCCAACTACACCACATCCTGCTGGGATACTGACTGGGAACTCTGCATTCTCTATAACAGTGCTGGAATCAGTTCACTCTCTGCTACCTAGCCCCCACCTAACCCCCATGTCCTCTCCTTCATTGAAATATACTCTATTAGCAGAGCTCTTGTGAAGGTTTCATGGACAGGTGCGAGGTGACTGCACTGAGAGCAAGAACCATAAAATGATAACAGATTTTAGTCTGTTGACTATACCTCAGTAACTGGTCACCCCATTTGAGCACACAGAATGGAAATATTTATTTTTTTTTAATTTACTGTTCATTTCTAATGAAACATGGAATTATCTGCTCATTCATAGTTATCTTTCACTCTTTTCGTTGTTACTGTGCTCCCTTTTTGTAAATACTTCATATTTAAATACCTCCTATAAAGAACAGCAAGTATATTTTTAAGAAGAGATTGATCTAAACTTGGTCTTTCAGGCAACTGCTGAGTACTGTAGGACCATTCTCTCCTACTTTTATTTTCTTTCTTCTGAACTAGATCTAAATATCATTGATGTGCTTGGTGTTCCTGTATCAGTCCTTCACAGTTCATGCTAAATGAAAAAACAAAGGTTAAAAACATTTTTATTGTAGTATCTCTTTGCTTTATTGCACAATCCATTGTTTAATAACTGAGCTACCTCTTACCTCCTTTTCTCTTGCATAAGAAAGATCTGAAGAAGACTTACACAACATTAAGAATTTTTACAGTGACTCGACAGGCAGATTGATTTTAGCACATGTAATGGTATTATGAAACCAATAAAATTCAAGT
>NW_010338843.1:3932-4445 GCF_000700745.2 Antrostomus carolinensis
TTACATTTTGATGGTAGTATAATGGAATATAGGATGAACAACAAATTTTGACTTATTCAGAAGTTATTCATGATTTTATGCATTATAATTTAGCATATATCTATATTTTTCTCACAAGATTTTTCAAAATACAAAAGACCTTCACTATCCAGCTTTGAATATTAACTTTGTGAATATATCCAACCTCTCTAGTAGAACATAAAAGCACCTGTTGGTGATACTAGTGGCTCCTACATTAAAAAAAAATGCTTTAGCTAAGCACTGGGAAAGCTTGATAAATTAGTGTCATGGACTACTTTGTACATTCAAGATTTCCTCAGTATTTAAAACTACTTATTTATCCAAAGTGTTCATCTACAAATCCATAGTTCATTTTTAAATTAAAGAAGTTCAAAGCTTATTGTTTTTATCATGACAGTTTCTGTTTCATCATGAAGCTTCTGTTCTGTGATTTTGGTAAGCTGGATACAGTATTTTACAGTTACACTTGCAAATTATTGCTACTGGTTGTTT
>NW_010338844.1:0-19884 GCF_000700745.2 Antrostomus carolinensis
ATAAATTGGCAGAATTTAATTAATTGCATTTTTTTATTTAAAATCTTTTACATTAACTACAAAACATGTTGTGCTCAGTCTTTTTTTTCTGAATCCGTTAAGCTGTATACCATGAGGTTTCATGGCATCATTGCTGGAGCAGAATAAAAATCTCTGCAAAAGCATAGGGTTTTTATCCCTCCCACACTATCGTTTTCTCTTAATTTTTTTGCTAATAAGAGACAGAATTTTCAAGAATTATGATACGTCCAAGATAACTCTTTTTTTGGGTCTCAATATATACCATTCAAAAGAAACATAATAAAAAGCATCAAATCCAGATGGTGAGTGTTCTATGCCTTCTAAAAATGTAGATTGCCTAAACCAGTCACCTAACAAAGGGCAGCATCAGAAATCCCTATTCACTCTGGAAAATATGCCGAGGATATATAGTGCAATGATCATATAAACTTCATTAAAAGGACTGGCTTTGGTTGAAGAAATTTATAATACATCTTCAGCAGCACAAATAATTGTAGATATTCTATTTGTGAACTTACAACTTGAGCTAGCAGTAGCTGTGTGTTTGTGTTGTCTATAAGGCTAGTCACAGCCTGCCTTTCAGAGGAGGACTCTTCTAGGATCTCTCAGGTCAGAATTTCAGTCCCAAATTTCATCATGTTTTTGCCTTTCTTGGACAAAAGATCACTTCTGCAGCCCAGTGCCCCATGTTCTACAGCTGTCTTTGTTCCTGTTCTACAGTATGGAAACCAGAGAACAGTGAGTCTCTGTGCTGAAGTCAGTGCCAATGGTATTTCCCTTATTAACTTACATGGTGACAGATTTTCAGACTACGTACAAGACTGAGCTGTATACTACTTGCATTCAGTCATCACTGAATTTGGTTTCCTACAGCATACCAATATACATTCTGCAGATGTTGAGGACTATCATAATCACATCAGTAAAACTTAAAGATTTTGAGTAATGCTTTTTTTTTTTTTTAACTTTCTTTTTAATATTTTTTTACAACCAGATGTCTTTCAGAACCACTGATGACTTTCAAGCTGCACAAAGATTTCATTGTTGCTGTTAGTAAGTAAAGTAATAAATACACTTTCATGAAAGTCCTATTGTTTCTAACCCTTAGTTACTATCCTTATTTTTTTCCTTGGTCTGTTATTCAGTGATCCAGCTGTGGATCCGAGTTCCTCCTTGTCACTGTATGTGACAGCACAGTGCCACATGAAAGCCCTCAAAACAGAGAAGTCACACTACATGACTTCAGTGGTTTGTTCTGATTTTTTAGAGGTTCTGTGTGACTGCTTTCTGCATGAAATTTTGAACCTTAATTTATATGTTCGTTTGTTTTATGTGGGCTGGTAATTCTTTTATAGCATTCATCCCTCTCATCCAGGGACCTTTTTTTTCACAGCTTGCCTTGATAAATAGGAGGGGGTGATAATTATCTCTTCTCAAACAGTGTAATTAGACACAGAGATAGTAAGATTGTTTTTCTAACAATTCCAGTTTAGAATTTGAAGTTATTTCCCCTTTTCCTCTTGCCTTGATAAGAATAAAAGACACTCAAGAATTTTAGATATTTTCAATATCAAAGGGTAAAATCTTGGATTTCACTGAAGTGGCACATTGGGTCAAAATTGCCACAAATTTTGTTGGTTCCAGTATCAGTGGTAACTGCTTTTGGCAAGTTACTTGAAATATAGATTTCAGAATGTTTTAAAAAATATAATAAAATAGTCCTCATCATTTTAAAGGCTAATTGTGTTTGGCTCCTTGTAATGCATGTGTGTATTAGCCTACAGGCATTAGTGCCACTTGTAGTCACATCTTACCACATATTCTAATTCATCAACAATATTTGCTTTCTGTTCAATAGAGTCAGATGATCAGAACTACAGAGTTGAGGCAGTGCATGCGCTTGTGCATAAGTTACCAGAGAAGAACAGAGAGATGCTGGACATCCTAATCAAGCACTTGGTCAAGTAATTCTTCTTTATTTTTCTCTTCAGTATTATTGTAAGATGTGGTTATTTTTGCTTTAAATTTGCCAGTGTTGCTTAATCCATTCTCTGTCATTTCTAAAATGCTGTTCTCAACATAGCTGAAGAATACTCACTGTAGAAACAAAATAAAAAATAACACGATAAAGAGTCACCAAGATGACCAAGTATGTTTATAACATAAACCCACTCAATGTTTTCATTCACGTTCCTACTTAACAACAGGAATAGGCACTACTTAAATTTAAGAAACATCTAAAACTATGCTAAGGTTGATAGAAAATGCTGGTTTGAATATGACTTGAGGCCCACACTGTTTCAGAAGTGGAGAGTAACTAATACGTTAAGACTTGTCCTTTACGTTTGATCTTATTTTTCTAACAGCTCTAAAATGTAGTATCATTTGAAAACACTAATTTGAAGTATTATTATTTGTATTTTGGTAGCTATATAAATGTCCGAGCTCACTTTTGAATCTCCCTTGTTTCATTAACTTCTCTGAGTATTAATTAAATGTCAGATGGAAAAGATTTTGGTTTTCTTTGAACTGATGACCTTTTGTCTTCACAGAATTACACTTAGCATGTTCTGTGAGACAAAAAAGACAAGTTTTTATTCTCTTGTGTCTCTCTATCGCTAGCTGTGGTTACACACCATTATGACTTTATAATTTATCCTATTTCTGCATCAAATGTTATTAATCTGAGTTTTACTAAATCTTTGATCAGTTTTTACTGGTATTTGCTTAATAGTTTTTAATATGTGTTATTCTTTCTGATTTAGGATGCTATATACTTTTTAGTAGATTTCTCAGTGATCTGGGCACATGAATACTGAACAGCAGTTGTTCAATAAGGCCCACTGACTGAGATATGTAGAAGGCAAAAGAGAGGAGTCCATATTGTTTTCATTCTCTTTATTACATCCCAACTGTTTTGTTTTTGTGATCACAGCTTAAGCCAGAGCCTGTAGTAACCTGTCTACAGTGGAGTGTAATGCAGTTTAGATTCCTCTTATAGATGTGAGAGCTTTGAAAATGTCTTTGATTTGAAATTATTTAGTCCTAATAAATTATTTTTAGTTCTTTATGTCATTAGCCCCTGGAGAACTAACATGATAGGGAACAGCTGTGGATGCTTCTATTGATTAGGCAGACCTTGCATCTCCTTAGACATGGGGTAACCCAGAGAACCAGGTGAAAGCAAGTTTCATAAGTTTCATTACTCACTGAGTTGTTTGATAAGCTAAAAAATATAATATCTACTGCTTTCTAATCCTTTAATGAAGGATTAATGATGTTTGTAAAAGCTGCTAGTCTGGAAGCCTCAAAATTAGAAATATATATACATAGGAACTGACTTACTTCTAGTCAGAATTAGTTATAGGCAAACATTTCTTTCTTGACCTCTTTTCCTGCCTTCTTTATTCTCAATATGACCCCAGATGCATTTACAAAGAAAAGCATGCCAGCAGTGTTCCCTTCTTTAATTGTTCTCTTTAATTCTTGCCTATTACATCTTTGATGCAGTTCTCATTTCTGATAAATTTAAACTTACGGTTTTATACTGAAAACTTTCAGTTCTTTTCTTTCCAATGTTCAGTTCACCCCTTCTAATTTCTCATATAATTTGCCAGCTGTTGTTTATGCCAGCAATTCTAATGAGACTGAATTCAAAATTGGTGTCTTGATTGTATCAGTTATCTTCCTTCCTTATCTTTTTCCTAGCACTGTGTGGAGATTTTTCAAGGAACAAATGGCAGATAAAATGCCTAATTTTATATAAATGGGAAAATATGAAAAAAAAAACCCCAACCTCCTGTTGCTTCACTCTTTTGTTTAAAATCCAATTTCAAAATGTGCATCCTTTCCCTATATTTCTTGTAGGTGTTCATTTCCTTTATGTATGATTTTGTGTCTAGGTGAAAATATTATACTTTTAACTAGGAGTTATAAAATAAGGATAATTTTATTTTCTCTTGGTTTAGGTTTTAAGGTCTTTACAGCTTTGTCTATCCTGAATTTTGTGTCTCTGTGCAAAATTAAACGTGATCCAGATGTAGATAATACCAAAAACAAACAAACAAGCAAATCCAGCAAACCCAGGGAAAAGCACCCTGCAGAGGTGATGCTGTGTGACTGTGTACTCAGTCAGCAGCTAGGTAAACACGAGAAGTTGGATGTTATTTTCAGATAGGTAACTCATTTTTTGATTTTAAACCTTCCTAGTCAAATTACTTGCCAACTTTAAAGAATAAATTGTTCTTTGGTATAATTTAATAACACCATACTTTTCTAAGGTAGATAGTCAGAAGTCTGCGATCTGTCAGTATCAAAAATTTGCTGGTGATATATCAAGAAAGATATTTTGAGGAGAAAGCAACTGCACCTTAATGAATGTCTTACAGCTACCTGAAATGCATTATTACCTTGGCCTGTATCTATTCGTAGCCCAGCAACAGTAGGACTAGGTCAGGGGAAATTGGTTATCAAAATGATCCATTTACAGGCCTGGGTTTTTTCTATTTTGCAAGAAATTGAGCCTTTGAAATGCTTTGCAGAAAGTTCTTTCTGGTTACAATGGTATTAAATTCACCATTCCTTTTATTAACCAGGCTACCAAATTTGTAACCAAGGAAACCCAAACACAGGACAAACACTCCTTTGTGTCTTACACTGCAAACTATAATGTTTGTGTAAGAGACCTTAACAGTTACTGTGCAAAACAAAGCAGAGTAGCATTGCAAAGGATGGTATTTTTTTTACATTTTTCTAACAAACCTAGAGCTCAGTAATTCAGAATTACATTTTTATTAAAATACTAGTGGACTTCCCAAACATCTGTTAGTCACCTAAGCAAAAAATAAGATCTGTTACAGAGAAAAGTAGATGAAGATAATTGGCTAAAAATGTGCTTTCACAGAGTAGTCATTTTCATGATGTGGCTTCCAAATAACAACCTCTATCAGTGTATTTCTCTGAAGTAAAATTTTGGAAAGTTTTTTTGGCTTAACTTAATGAAGCAACATAGGCAGCGAGTAAGAAGATAGGCATTTATTTTCCTGCAGTTTATAATCATGTTGTCTCCAGCACAAACCTTTTCCCATATTTCTCCTGCCTCTCAATGTGAATGTGGTGCTAAAACATTCCTGTTCCAAATGTGAGGGGAGTATTACTTCATTATAGAAGTAATTGTACAGTCTCTCTCACCTCTATACCAAGATAATTCCACTCCTCTACTCATTCTGTGTATCATTAGTGTCTACTCAACAGTGAAACTGAGAGCAAGGGTAATGTGTGAGTCCAAACATGGGTTTGATCCTGATCCTAGCAAAATCCCTCAGTAGCTTTGGGAAAATCTCACATTCTTTCTGTCCCTGACTTTTTAATCTTTGTAAGGGGATAGTATTTGTGTTATTTGCTACCGAACTCTAATATTAGATAGATAGTTTTGCTGATGTTATGAACAAATCAAGCTATCTGAGAGTATAATTGGAAGGAAAATGTAGCAGATGTCTCCATAAACCTGACTAATGAAGGCTGTCAGAGAAAACCAGAAGATAAAGTTTTCTCCTACCTGCTAGTCTTCAGGATTTTATAGATTTTACTGTTTCTTAATTTTAAAAGGAAGAAGGGTTATTTTAATTATGTAGGAAATAGATAAAAATACTCAACTGGACAATGGTAGCAGATAGCAGTGAGAAGGAAGAGGAAAATGTGAATAATTGCCTCAATAACTGATTCTATTTGGTAGCAGATCCAGTAAAATTAATGATTAAGACAATTACCAAATCTTTTCTTGGCATGATATTTCTCAGACGTGAGACAATAGGGCAGCTGTGACTGGGGAATCACTGGCAGTTATTGTGAAGGATTTACGATGATACAGTTTTTATTCGGCAAATCTTATTCATAAGGAGAGAAAAGGGGCATTGAGGATTACTGATTGATGGTTTTCATTTTACTATCTGATAAATTATTGGAAAAACTAAGTTTCTAAATTCTACTAAGTGATAACAGAATATAAACAAGTAAAAGGTTAATATATTTTAAAGCCAGAATATGTCATTATGATCATCTAGTGTTATTTATACCACAGTAACAATTATTTCACTGACTTCATTGATCCCATGTTTTCAACACATTAATAAATAGATCCTATTGAAATTTAAGTGTTTTCAGTAGCTAAATTTCTCTCCGTTACATGAAAGCTAAGGTATATCGTTGACCTTCGTTATATCATAGTATTTTCAGTCAATCCAACATCAAGTATTTAAGTTCCTGTATAATCACTGGAGAGAGATAGGTACCTACCCTAAGACTCCTAAACTTCCCGTGTTCTGGAACTCTCTGTGAAGACCTTTGAAGGTAGTTGCTTTTCCCTGATGATTATGTCAGGAACTTAAATACTTACCCTAGGAAGATGTGCTCATTGTCCGCTAAGTTATTGCAGAATGGGAACCTTAATGGAAATACAGTAGTTGTACTACACTGCATTTTGACTCTAGTAAAAGTTTAAAAAATGTTTTTAAAGGGGAGGCATGAAATTGGGATGTTGTTAAAGAAATAGTCTTAACAGGTTTTTGCCTGTTGGAATTGTAGTTTAGCACAACTATGTAATTGCATATTGTTTGTGTTCATTTAAAGGGTGTCATTACACAGTCAGCAAAATCTAATGACTGTATCCAACCTTGGTGTTATCTTTGGACCAACTCTGATGAGAGCCCAAGAAGAAACCGTGGCTGCTATGATGAACATTAAGTTTCAGAATATCGTCGTTGAAATTCTGATAGAGCATTATGAAAAGGTAGAAATACATTATCTGACTGTTTTATGATAAAGTGGATCTAAGATCTCATTTTCATTACTATCCTTAAAGTCTTAAGAATAAGAAAACTAGCATTTGTAGAAGGAATTTGATAGAAAGAATGCCTTCCTCCCACCCCATGCTATGGATCTGTGTTCCTAGCAAGTCTTTTGTGGCTATGCAAGGTATAGATCCAAGGCATAATATCCCATGCTTTGAAGGAGTTGCTCCAAATCCTCAGTTGCTTTCTGATGATTGCTGTGTTCTTATATCTAGAAACAGAATGAGAAGGTAATAACTTTTCTCCCAGCTCCTCCATCTCTTTCATGCTAGCACTGTGTGCAGATTCACTCTGGGTGAATGCATAGATTCTTCTCTGAGTGCATCAAGTCAGTCTTTTTGACCATTGCTGTCCTTTGGGGTTATGCCAGCTGCACAGTGGAGATTTAGTCCCACCTATCGTCATGAAACCCTAAACATCCTTTAGTTCCTCTTTTCATGAGCAGCATCAATGTGGGTGCCCAGCACAATCCCCCATTTCTGTGTGCTGTGTCATTTTTCATGTGTGTAGGTACTAGATCAAAAGTAAAAAAAGCAAAGAAAAAAAATAATGTATCTCAGATGAGGTTTTATTCCTAGTTTTGCAGGTTTTAAGCCCATTGTGTCTTTGTGATTTAAAAGTTCTTAAATACTCTGGAACATACAAACTTCTCTAGGTAATTCTTTTGCTTTGAAGAAAGGCCTGTCTGTGACTGCCTGGTTTACTTTTTTTTTGTCCAAGGAGACCAGTAACAGTAAAGGTCCATCTCAAACTCTTTCCTGGAATGTTGAATAAGAACTGTTTCAGGGCTTGCGAAGGAAAATCCATGAATTCTTAAACACTTACTGCAAGTATCAGCTTCACTGAAAAGCCTACTCAGATTTTATTTTATTTTAAACTATTTGATTTCAGAACTCAGCAGAACAGTCAAGACCTCTTTTACTTGGTCATCAAAAGAAATACTATTTTTGGCATCTTTTATTGATACCTATCACCTTCTCTGATGACTAACAAAATAAAGTGAAAAAAACCTTGGGTTTCTTGCATTCCATGTTATTCAGCTAAGGGGCAGTCCTCAGGCAATACCAGGATCCCCTGCACTGGTTGGTCAGTAAGTATTGACAGTACTGCTTGGTACCACCAGTTACATTTCATAGGGACTCAAAATTAGTATGATACTGATGATACTGATAACCTCCTTGCCTGTAGCTCCAAAACATGTATATTACATGTTTCCAACACTGAATCTCCCTTCCAGAAAATTACAAACTCATTCAATACAAAGACCATGGCTGCACAACCAAAATCACCGTTGCTCTATTTCTCTGTCCACAGACATATTTTTATATTAGTGCTCCTCACTAACGCGTAATACAGTATTAATGTACTTCAAGAGCATCTCCAGACATCCATTAAAGTGTTTCCTACCATGCAAGTATATTTGCTTTCTTCCATTTCTGTGAATGACATAGGAGGTATCTTTTCATTGTTCACTTCATCCTCTTCTGGGAGTTCCCCATTGAGAGGGGATCCAGAAGTCCTTGCAAAGACTTATTTTGGCATTGCACGGTATTTAACCTACGACACTTGGCCCTCTCTATGCTGTGGAGATCGGACACTTCTAATCCTTCAGTAGCTTAACTGAATAGACAATCTTTGTCTTTAAAACCTCTTCTCCATTCTACAGGACTAATACCACTTCCTTCCACAGAATGCCATAAGAGATATGGGACAGGCTGCCCAGGGAGGTTGTGGAGTCTCCATCTCTGGAGATGTTCAAAACCCACCTGGACACCTTCCTGTGCAACCAGTTGTAGGGAACCTGCTTTGGCAGAGGGGTTGGACTAGATGATCTCTTGAGGTCCCTTCCAACCCCCACCATTCTGTGATTCTGTGATAGAGTTTACAGTCTACACTAGGAGGAATAGGTGAGAAAGGACATCTGGAAGAAAAACACGCAAATCTTTTGGTTATATTTTTTGCCTTAGTCATCCTCCAAGGCAATTATCATTTTTATTAGAAGTAACCAAGAAAGTTTTTAGAGTCTTTCAAGAACTCTAATGCATGTCTTGGATATTGCAAAACAGGTGATACAAATTACTCAGATTACTGGACTTTCTGTATTGTCCTTGCTGGCAAGCTTGCCATACTTATGAGCAAAGAGTTCTCTAAAAACTCATGTCTCATGTACTTTTGTCAGATTGCAATATTCAGATACCCCAAAAAATTTTAGGTTTTTCTGCAGTAGTGAAGTGTAAAATTGACCAGTGGTAGCAGAGATATGTAAAAGATAAAAAGCAGGAGATGCTCTGAATATAAAGATGCTCCTTATCAAACTTGATATGTTTGGCAAAATAAAGTGGTTTTCTGTAATACAAACTGGATTGTAGTAGGTTACAACTATAAAAAATTTCTGTGACATGCAAAAGCTTTCACAGGAACACAGAGAAAAAATTCAGTCTTTTCATAATGTTTTAAAAAATTTATTACTTCTTGGGCAGGAGTTAGTTGTAAGCATGTATTGTATGTTTAACAATTTAGACTTTTAAGAACTTCTTAACAAGGACTAGAGAATAAAACAATTTAAACAAATATTTTTATATAATTAGTATAAATTTTAAGTACAGCTCAATATAGTCGTTCTTGGATTGTAAAATGAGATCAGAGCAAAGCTTATATTCTATGAATTTACTCTTTTGTAATGTGTGAGACTATTACAGCATTAATTTCAGGTGCAGTGGTGAGGAAAACAAATGGATTAATAATGGACTTATAAGAGTACCTGTTGTTTATGTCATTTATTTTCACTTTTGTTTTTTTTTTTTAATCATGCAGATATTTCACACTGCACCAGACCCCAATATTCCTCTTCCCCAACCTCAGTCTCGATCAGGTTCAAGAAGGACAAGAGCAATTTGTCTCTCCACAGGTTCACGTAAACCCAAAGGAAGATACACACCATGTCTAGCAGATCCTGACAGTAAGTTTGTCCTTATTGACTCTTTATCTTCCTTTTTATGTCTTTTAGCTTTCCTGAATAATATCCAGTAAGTATTGTATTCCAGTAATTAGAAGCATAACAGATGGGATTTTGCTAGCTTTTTAACCTCTGTGAGTCACAGCCGTGCTGTTAAATGACGACATTCTTTGCTTCTCTAAGATGAGGAAGGGTGTTTGGTTTTAGGCAAGTCTTGTATTGCATACACTGTTCAAAAATCTTTTACAGTACACTTTATATTCTAATCTAAATATGATCTGCTTTGAAGCTCTGAGCAGTTTATTATATGAAATTCACCTTATTTGCTTGTCAAGATGATTGTTAAGGTTGTGAAACCATAAATAGAATCTTTCCTCTCCTCTTGTAATAAATGTAATTTAGTCAAGGTCAGGTGATCAAAACCATTACTTGGCTTTTTTAACATGCATGAAACTGGTCACTGGTTCAAAGTCAGCCACTGCGTAGGTTTGCCAAAACCACTGAAATGTTCTCAGTTTTTCTGGAGTAGGAAGAACTCTAATATATTGGGGAGAAACAGTATACTCATGGCTTACCATTTAACAGCAGGGAGTTATGTGTGTAATTAATTGCTTTTTTAGAATGCTTATTCATTTTCATGTAAATGTGACTATTTAAAGGTTACACTTCATTCATTTTCATCTAGTGAGCAGTCACTTTGTTACTTACTGGCTGTACCATTGGGAAGTATTGACACTGAAGCAAAGATTAAGTTGTTAACAGTTCCCCTACTGCAGCAGACTTCCAAAAGAACTTCTGTGTCCCTTCGTCCCTCAAGGAGATTTACATGAAACTGGTATTCTAAATTAAGTTAAGGTACAGGTGTACCTTCTAAATTAAGTTAAGGTACAGGTGTTCTTGAGAATCTCTAGTAATTCCTAAGTCTGTAATTTTAGGAAATGTAGCCACAGTATACGCTGGCACAGGTGCTGCATTTTCCATAGGTTTATATTACATGATTCCTGCCAGTGAGAGTTTAAATACTAATGAGAGCAATAGCTGCCTACACATTGGTTGCCAGTGTGAATGGCATGGGATCCCGGGTAAGACCTTACAGAAGAGCCGTCATTTACATTCACCAGACAAGAAACTGGGTGAGTTTCAGCTGGTTTTTGCTGTGTAACTGCAATGAATGAATGCCAGCATAAAAATCAGGCATCTCTGTGCAAGCATTTTGCAGTGCACGTGTAAGCAATTTGCAAAACACAGGCAGGCTCATGCTTCCTCATTGAGACACGTCTTGTGCTGGCAGCTGGATTGAAACTAGGTCTGACCCACGGGCTCTCCACTTGTGCTTTGCTTATTAGCTAAGCTCAGCACTTGCTACACAAGTCACAGTTAAGATATCGCTTGTGTCTGGAAGGCTGGGGCAAAAGCAGAGGTATTCTCCTTGCCAAATATCTTTAGGTGTGGATGGAGACAGGCAAGAGAGAGCCTTGGCTTCTGGCAGTAGCAAATTCTGCAGTACTAGATGGCTTTAAGTCATCACTGAAATGAAGCGTGGACACTTAACTATATTGCAGGAACTTAAGGAATTCTGTATGGCATGACAAAGGTTTCAAATGGTAGGGAATGATACAAAATGATAGAAAATGTATCTGACAAATTTATCCTTCAGACAATCTTGCAATTTTCAAGGGACTAATGGTTTTTAAAGGGACAAGATGAGGGACAGTCTAATCTGGAATACCAGAGTTCTGTCCAGAAATGTACAGAAAATTTCAGGTTATTATACCAGTGACACTACTGTTGTCAGATCCACTACACAAAGCAGTGGTATTTGTGACCTTATCTGTAGTGTTGTGTGTGGTTATAGTTACTTGTTGCCAAGGATATTGAAACATGTGGAGGCCAAAGCAGCTGTATCATGTTGATATCTTATAACTAGTGTGTGGTTGAAGAATATATATTCTCTGCTTCTTGTGATTTTTTTTTTAATTATATCTCTTAGTTTTTCCAATAAATCCTACTAGGAACCAATGTATGATTCACTAGACTGAATCTAGTCTTCAAGATAATTCAGCTCTCGCTGTATTTATTATACGCCAGTCCTTCCTCAATTCTGATGAGTGTTCCTAGCTTTATATCATCAGATAATTTCTTTAGTATATTCCCAGTTTTTGTTGCATTATCTCCAAGATTATTGGATATAAGATCAGTACAAAGATTGTTGTGTAGGTAGGTAAATTTCTGTAATATCAGTCTAATTAAAGAAATTAATCAAATGTTCAAGTTGTAAGGAATAAGTTGTCCTTCTGCAGGATAGATATTTTATGATAGGCATGACAATTCAGAAAATAGGATATGTATAGATAGACTGCAGGGATCCTCAGCAACTAGGTAACCAAAGTAAAATTTAATTCTTGTGCTGGCAGGCAATACAATCACGTGTGTAAAAACATAAATGTGACAAGTGTCACATTTACCTTATCACGAAAATCCAGCAAGATGCTTACTAGAAAGATACTGCGACACTGTAACTATTGAATTTCCCAAGGATATTTATATCACAAGCAGTGCTTTGACAATGCAAACTTCTATGCAAAATAGTTTAGCCTGTAGCCTGTTATGTTCATCAACTCTAAAAAAAATATCCACAAAATGCAGCTCTTGCAGGTTAAAGATAGGAATATGTATGAAACTTAGAGTAACTAAATAGATATTTTGTCTTAAGAATCAGTGCCTCTGGAACCGCAGGTTAATGAATTTAATGACAAGTAAGGTGCAAGGAGCTAGAGGTGGCATGAGAGAAATGCACATTATTAGAAAAAGTAATTACATTTTTTTGTTTCCCTCACTCCTCCCTAGGTGACTCATACAGCAGTAGCCCAGACAGCACTCCCATGGGCAGCATTGAATCTCTCTCTTCTCACTCCTCCGAGCAGAACAGCACTACCAAATGCACTCCCTCGCAGCCACGGGAGAAATCAGGAGGGATTCCATGGATTGCCTCTCCCCCTTCTTCTAACGGCCAGAAGAGTTCAGGCCTTTGGACTACAAGTCCAGAATCCTCATCAAAGGAGGATGCAACCAAAACAGATGTGGAGTCAGACTGCCAAAGTGTAGCTTCTGTCACTGGACCAGAGAATGCCTCTTCACCAACAGACCTGACCAAAAAGACTTCTTACAGTCTATCTGGGCTGAAAAGGTCTTCAGCATCTTCCCTCAGATCAATTCCATCCGCTGAAGGTAATTTCCAAGGTCTTTTAGGACATTCCTGTTTACTGTGAGGCATCAGAAAATAAAAGCTGCGTCTGAACACTAACAATGCCCATTAATCATTTATGTGTATTTTTTAATTTTTATGGCATGCTCTTTCAGTTTTCAAACTGCTTCTGGCGTATTTCCATTGTTTGTTACCTGTACAGTTCACACAGCTTAAAAGCTATCAGTATTTCTCTGAATTTAGAGTACTCCATCCTGCTGTGCCTCACCTAAACCACTGATTTGAAAGGAGATTGATGGTCTGTGAGAAGGGTTGGTAGCTGTGGTTTATCACTGTGCCAAAGGAATAATTTGTTGCAACATGATTGACACAGATCAAAGCTAGTATTTAAATTTAAAAAGCACTAGGTTTAACATATCTAGCAAGTAACAGTTTCGTAACTCCTTGTCCATGCATCTCTTCAATTCACTGAAACAGGAGACTGAAGGAAAGTGGGGGCTGTTTGGTTTTGGTTTTTTTGTTTAGTTCTGGATTTTACAATCAAAGCCTTTAGTAGGACTGGACAGATGGGCTAAAAAGGTAATGTCCGGCATTGAATGTATGTCTGAAACCCTGCTGATGGAATGGCTATTTCATTCTTCGTTACTTGGATAACTTGTTAACCAGTACTGCAAGTAGATTAGCTTGAACACAAGATTATGGTTGAATGGTCCTGTATGTGGACGTGATGTACAAAGCCAACTTTAGGAATCCCATTTCAGTGCACAAGTGGGGACACAAGTCTTCCTGTTCAGTTGAAGAAGGCTGCTACTTCGAAGAACACCCTCAGAGGACTTAAGTCAAGCCTATGTTACAAATAAGCCTGTAGACAAGACTCCATACAAGACAGAGAAGCTTAAAAACATAGCTTCTTAATTTAGACAGTTCTGCTAAATGCAAAGTTAGCTGGAATGCCTGTGACCCCTTGCTGTACCTCTGTGAGTACATGAGGTGATACTGCACTATATTTACAGCTATGTGGAAATTACTTTAGAAGAAACACCTTCTTGAAATCAGTATGTATGTAGTGTTTAAGATTATAAAGATTAGCAGCCAGCACTGAAACAGTGAGCTGCAGTGGCCTGAGTGTGTTGCCACTGAGCTGTCAATAGTAAGTAATGCAAGCACAGGGTAAGGTAAATATGTGGTTATATGCAAAGTCCTAAAAGTTCAAGAAAGTTCTCTCCTCTCTGCCCCCGATGGAGTGTACAGACTTTTTCTTAAGTCTTCCAGATATTAATTAACAGTATTAAAATGTCAAATAATAATTATCATTAACAATAATTTATAATCTAGAATAATACTATAGAATCATAGAATGGTATATGTTGGAAGTGACCTTAAAGATCACAGAATCACAGAATCACACAATATTAGGGATTGGAAAGGACCTCAAAAGATCATCTAATCCAGTCCCCCTGCCGGAGCAGGAACCTAAACGAAATTACACAGGAAGGTGTCCAGGCGGGTTTTGAATGTCTCCAGAGAAGGAGACTCCACAACCTCCCTGGGCAGCCTGTACTAGATCATCTAGTTCCAACTCCCCTGCCATGGCAGGGACACCTCCCACTAGACCAGGTTGCTCAAAGCCTCATCCAACCTGGCCTTAAACACTTCCAGGGAGGGGGCATCCACAACTTCCTTGGGCAACCTGTTCCAGTGTCTGACCACCCTCACAGGAAAGAATTTCTTCTTAATATCTCATCTAAACCTACCCTCTTCCTGTTTATTACCATTACCAGAGAGTAACAATATTAATGATATAGATATTGGTTTTGTATTTTGGGATCTATTTATATTATGACAGCTTTTAAAGCATTTTTAAGCATCTGTTGTTCCTGGGAATAAAGAAACACAGAAGTAGATGGAGTTATTTTCTTGCAGAATGTACATGCGAACAAGCCAGCAGTCCACTCATAGATCAGCTTAAAGGACAGATGTGGCTATGCCTTGTATTCATTAACAGGACTTCTTTTGTGTGCAATACAGTCTGTACAGCTATAGATTTGTTTTATGAAGTTACAGTAGCAATTGTTTTAGGCAACTCATAATCATTAATTCCTAAATATTTTTTTTAAAACTGAATGAACCTTCTGTGAATACTGAAATACTAATTCTTGCAAATGAACGTGGTCTGATTTCATAGCAGATGCTGCTTTGAGCAGGAATTTGAACTAGATGACTTCTGAGATCCCTTCCAACATGAATTTTTTCTTCAATTCTATGCAGTGTACTATTTTATAAATGGTGTTTGTGTTGTTGCTTTTTAGTGAATGTACATTTAAGTACAATGTAATTTTTCAGCCTTCACAATTTTAATGTCATTTCAAATCCTGCTGTTGGTCCCTTTCTCCTGGCTTTCTGCCTGAAAGGCTGTTTTTTCTCTGTCTTAGTAAGTATTTTCTCCACCTATTTTGCCTCTTCAACAAAAAACTGGTTTCCATGTTACACACGTTGTGAAACAACTTCAAATTAGCTTTAATATTCCCTGTAATTTGGTTGTTTTCTTTAGGTAACAAAAGCTGCAGTGGATCTATACAGAGCTTATCTTCAACAGATACCAAAGATACACCGAAGGCTCCAACAAACCCTGATTTGCCTCCCAAAATGTGCAGGAGATTAAGATTAGATACTGCATCAAGTAATGGCTATCAAAGACCAGGATCTGTGTAAGTCATCAAAGCCTTTTAGAGATTTGTGTTGTTACAGTATTGTCTACTATAAAGTGATCCCAGAGAGCTACATAAGTAGTTGAAAAAGCATCTGTGAATACTTGATTTGAATATTTCTGTATTTGTGCATTATTTATCTGGCTTCATTAAAATTGTAAAGAAAGGAGACACAGCACAAAGTCTGTTGAAGTCAGTTGAAAGACTCCCATTGACTTCATTAGACTACAGATAAGGTCTATAATGAAGAAATGTATCTTTGCAAAATGATTAGTAGTATTATCTCTGGTTCTTCTGAAATTTAATATTTCAAGGAGCATAAATGCTGCTTATTGTCCATGCTGTTATGTCAAGAAGATCATCAGATCTTATTTGTGTAAGTCCAGAATTTAAGAAAGAAAAAAAACAAACTTCTGCTCTGAAATTTCTTCAGTTGCTGCATGTTAGTTAATATCTTTGGTTTTTTCTAACAGTTGGAGTTTTTTTGGGCAGGTTATGTTGAAAGGAGGATAGTTCTAAACAGTAGAGGTTATAATGTTGTTTATTGAGATTTGTGGTAGCAATGTTTCTTAGTGCTTTTAGCACAAACTTAAGAGTCAGATCTTTGCTGTAGTCCTGACTTTGACCCAGAATTTTTCTGTCCCCACGAATAAGTGATTTCCAGATCTGCAGAGCACCAAGGAGTTCTCCAAATACTGCAGCACTCCATGCAGCCTCTCCACATTTTAAACTGGAGGGGATTACTGTAGTCCTTTCACAGACTGTTGTGTCTTAAACAGAGAATCCTCCACAGCTCCAAGTTCCTGCATTACAGTGACAGACTGGCAGTAAAAACATTTCCAGTTTATCTCCTGGCCATCCACAAATAGAACTTTAGATACAGGGTGTTGAGATTTCCCTTGCTGACTCAGCAAGGCACTAGAGCATGTGGAAGTCAGGCCTCAGTTAGGTTATGCCCTTGAGAATTCTGCTGAATAGGGACTTAAATTCAGCTTTTGAGTTTCCTCTGTTTCTCTAAGTGAATAGTTAAAACAATTTTTTAAAATGTCACCATGTCTTTAGATGATTAAAAGTGAAGTTAATCTGTGTGTTTTATTAATGGGCAAAGTATAAAGCAAGGTGGTGCTTTATTTTCAGAGTGGCTGCAAGAGCCCAGTTGTTTGAAAGTGCTGGTTCACTTAGACAAGTGTCTTCGGGACGGTAAGTGCTTCACAGTATTTAACAATTTAGAAAATCCTTTCTGTTTTACTGGCTCCAGAGATTGAAGTAGAAGTGTTGGAGCTTCGTTCTGTGTCTTTTGGACAGCATCATGTGGCATGCAAAATTTTTGTGGTTTATTAAACTCATCCTTGCTCCAGAAGAAAATTAAATCTAATAGAGAATACCAGCCTATCTGGCTATTTTGCCACCTAGGGGAATTGCAATGAGAGATGCTCAGGTTAGTGATCTACTTAAGGACACAGCAACAAAAGTAAATTAACTGCATATAAATTAGGATGAGGGCGCTGTACTTATTCCATACAGCTATTCGTATATACATGCTTTCAGCAGAGTAGCAAACATGCTATTTTACAGTAATTTGATTATGTAGGCAGCAACTGCTTTAGAAAGTTTGAGATGAACTTGATCAGGATTCCTGTCTTTCCCATCACATTTTCCATGCCTCAGTATCTGTCTGGAGAAATTATTCCCCTTTTTCCTTGATAGTGTGCAGCAGGAAAGCAGGAATTATTTACATTTTCTTTACAGTTGCATGCATTTATTTAGTGGCTTTGATTCATTCTTATATTAAGTATGTTCTGATAAGTGTTCATCTAGGAAGCAGTATCTTCCATACATTACTAACCAGCCTTGGATGTGGGAAAAAAATCTCTCTCTCTTTTCACTGTCCCTGCATTTCAAGTTTTTTGAGACAGAATATATCATAGAATCATAGAATGCTGTGAGTGGGAAGGGACCCACAGGGATCATTGAGTCCAACTCTTGCCCTAGCACAGGACAATCTGAGGGCATTGTCCAAATGCTTCTTGAATATTGTCAGGCTTGGTGCCATGACTGCCCCCCTGGGGAGCCTGTTCCAGTGCTCCACCACCGTCTGGGTGAAGAACCTTTTCCTAACAGCCAACCTCGCCCTACCCTGGCACATCTTCCTGCCATTTCCCCTGTCTACCATTGGTGGCCAGAGAGAAGAAACCAGCACCTGCCCCTCCTCTTCCCCTTGGGAGGAAGTTACAGACTATGATGAGATCTCCTCTCAAGTCTCCTCTTCTCCAGGCTGAACAATCCAAGTGACTTCAGCCTCTCCTCATATGGCTTCCCCTCTAAACCCTTCACCAATTTAGTGGCCTCCTCTGGACACCCTCCAGTAGCTTTGTATCCTTTTTATCCTGTGGTGCCCCAAACTGTACTTACTGATACCAGGAACTGTCAAGCTTACTGGAACTGTCAAGTAATAGGGAAAAAAAAAAAAGTTAATTGAAGAGTAGTAATCTAATGTAGCGTGGCTGTGAATGAAGATGCCAACATGTGCTGAGATGTGCAGCAGTGGAACATGGCTGTCCTCTCTGACAGATCTATCAGGGGTGAGATAGAGAAAGCTGACCTGCAAAGGCCCACTGATTTTTTCAAGAGAAGCTGCTTACATGAAGCAAGACTGTTCTTGTTTTGTGTAGTACATGAACTGTAAGGTGACCAAAGAAGGAGTAAAGGGAGATTAAAACAGCAGGACATTAATTTAAGGAAGAAAAGTATAAATGGAAGAGACTGGAATATTCTTCAGCCAGTGCCCAAAGCTGAGAGTGATGATTGCTTCACCAGTCCTGCATCATTTCACCTCCACCACTCTTCCTTCCCTTATTTTGTATCACTCCCTTCTTGTAAGCTCTCCCCTGTTGTTCCCTCAGAGCTTGTGCCACATGTATCTGTACATAAAAAGCAAGTAAGAAGCAAAAATCTGTCAAAGGAAAAATGTAGCACTTTGATAATGGATATGGAGAGCAGATAACAAAGCTGAAAACGCTGAAAGGCTTAATAGCTACTCCAGCCCTCCTGAGAAAGCAGAAGAGCAACAGTAAAAAGGAGAATGGAAAACGAGAGGTCGGCAGGCAAAATGAGGAAGAAATAAGGAGCAGCTCAGCTGTTCTTATAAAGCTGCTCATGTCTGAATAAGATTTTGCAATTCAGAGCCAGCTTTTATTTACCTCTCATGTATGTTATGAATATGAAGCCTGATTTAAAATTTTAGAATAGTCTTCTTTCAGTTTGAATTATCTAAAATCATGGTAATTACATCTTGATCCACCCAGTAGAAAGGCCTTCTGAGTTCATAACTCTGCTATGTATGAATGTATGCAGGACAGACTGTAAGACAGAGAAATTATTTGTAAGCTGTCTGGTTTGATATGAGTCAAGATAGTGTTGAACTCTGTGCAGGGGTAATTTACCCTGCTAAAAATAACTAGTTCTGAAATTTTGAGCTACCACTTACCTATGCATTATAGTATCTAAGTAGTATTATTTCTACTTTAAGCATCTGTTTCCTGTTGTGGTCATTTGTACAGTAGATGGATCAAAAGTACCTGTATGGTTTTGCAGTTTCACCTTGTCATCTGTATTCCAGCAGATAATACTTTACCACCACAGTGGCCCAGTTTTACTTAATTCCTTCTTCCAAGTAGTCTTTGCAGATCTGCTTTCTGGTTTCGTATAACACTATCTCTAATACGAGTTTGTGTGTCACATGTTTTTTTTAATGCTGGGACATTATTTGACCTGGCTGTTCTCTCTCCTTGTATAGATGAGCACTTGCCCCATAGCACTGCTAGTTTGAACACATTTCTTTTAGTCAGAAAGAGAATGAGAGGTCACAGGACCTCTGTGTACACTGAAACCAATCCCTATTGCTAACCTAGTATGTGCTTGAAAGAGGCGAAGGAGTTTTCTTACTGCTTTCACAAATATTGCAGTTATCCAACAGTCTCAGTGAGCCCTGAGGTCTCTTTATTGCAGCTTCTGTACAAAAATGCACCAACACGTAATCCCCGACTCTGTGTTTTCTTGACTTGGATTTAGAGCTACACAAAAAGTCAGCAAGTTTCTCACATAAAGTGAAAATATTGATATTATTATTATTATTATTATTATTAT
>NW_010338845.1:0-6094 GCF_000700745.2 Antrostomus carolinensis
GGGGGCGGGGAGCGCGGCCTGTCATCAATCACCCGCAAAACGCCGGTGGGAAAAGGCAAAAGCAGATAAAACAAAGGGATAATTCCGCTTCGAGTCCCTTAATGTGTGCCACCGTCTCGGATGGCCCATTCTGTGGCATCCTTAAAGTTTCATAGGAAAACCGAGCGATGAAAGCGATTGTGTGCAAGGGTGAGAGTTGCCTTTAGGGCAGATGAAATGGAATCGGGGCAGTCTCCTCGTCTCGGAAACCTTGGGCGAGAACGAAACCCTTTTACATTCCGAACGTGTGAGAGATGAGTCAACCTCTGTGGCCCTGAAAGCTTCAGGTCTGCTTGTGTAATTGTCGTCAATTAAAAATCAACCAGGTTTATTTTACCAGCGAGGAGGGAGAGAAGAAAGGAATGAATCTTGGGTTGATCGGCCCTTGCTACTGTTAGTCTAGTGGGTAGCTTCCAGTAATGCACTTAAGAAGGGCTAAGCTCGCAGCCATGAGTGGCTGTAACGCTGAGGTATGGATCCGTGTCCTTTGTGTGCAGGAAAAAAGCCCTCTGCAGTTGTTGCAGCTGAATTCCTTCTGCTGTTGCGCTTGGTATTCCCTCTTATACAAAAGTTGGCCGCAGATTACTGCTGGTATTACCGAGCAGTAAGTTTGAATGTGTTTTCAAATTGCCATCTTATCCATGGAGGACGTTGCCTTGTTCTGATATTCTTAGTTCTGAAAACTGTACAGTAGAATACATTTTTTTTTTTACACATTTTAATCAAATAATAAAAACGTGATGTGGAGGAAATATGTAGAGGGTGTACAAAGTACTTACACTTGGCATCAGTGCCTTGATATTTTTTTGAACCTCTAGGAAAAGATCTTGAATGAGTCAGCGGTCTGGGATGAGAGTTGTGATGGATGGCACTCCCTGGTACAGTGAGGCATTACGTATACATTTAGATAGATGTTTAAAATCAGAATTAATTTTATTCTTTTTAGAAGATAAGTATTGCTTCATTGCCAGGATTTCTTTTGGCTTGTTTCTTTGGGATTTTGAGGGCTTAGGTCAGGAATATTAATTACAAATATTTTCTGGCCAGTAAATGTGTATTGCGGAAAGGAGACAAATCAATAACATTTTCAGCAGAGATAACCTACAGCAGTGTTAGAGGTAGTACTTTAATTCCTATCCTAATGATTCTGAAGCTCTTAGAAACAAAAATGTTACTGAAGTTGAGCAAATACAGGCCTCATCTTTTGAGAAAACCAGAGGCACAGGTGGTAATCCATGTGAAAAGGTGATTCTCTACTCACAAGGGTGGTTTTTTTGTAAGCCATTTGTATAACATAATGAAAAGCGAAGGACAGTAAATCAAAATGTCTCTTGGAGCACTTGAATGCTCTTGAGCAGAACTCGAAGCATTTATAAATTGTGCACATTTACATGGGTTTTGCTTAAAAGCTCCCTCTGTGGTCTGTGTTCCAAGAAAAAAAAACCTGTACAGTGCTAGTGCAAATCTGACTGTTAAGCAGCTTGCTTAGTTTTTACTTTCAGCTTATTTTAGGGATATTATGACATCATACATATTTCATTTTGACTATCAGCGAACAAAATAGAGCTTATCATTTTAAAGGGGCCACTTGAAAGATTGTGTGGGATTCATCTAATTTAATGTTGTAAATGTACTTCTGAACAAATAATTGGTGGTTTTCTTGATAGTCAGTTGGAAGAAACAGGTGATTTATTCTAGAGCTCTGACTTGGGATGGGGCAAAGTGTGTTGTAGAAATCTGTATTGCTTTCCATTGACTGTAAAATGAATTTACATGACCATTTCTGATGTAGAAGTCTACATTTGGGTCAGATAAATCTTGCTCTATGTGTGAAACAAATTCCAGTTTGATTTTAAAAGTGTTCCCAAATGAGTCACTGTTTTGTTCAGTTTTTACATTGGAAAATTTAGTATACCTAGAATTCAGTTGACTGCACTTACCGTTTTCTTAGCACATTACTGTAATGCTTAGGTTTCCCACACTGAAAAAGTATCTATCTGAATTTTGTTTAATGAAAATTAATGATCATATGAAATCAGAGCTGTGGATATAAAACCTGTTGCTGATATTTTAAGTTCACGCTTAAGTGTTTTTCTTCTGTCTCCTACTTTGTCTCCTGGCAGTGTCTAACTTCACCCAGTGGAGGCTATATCAGCACTAGAACTTCTTACCACATGGTTAATCATTTCAAAAATGAATTAGCTGTAAGCAGAATACAGATTGATTGAGGGGGTTGCTGAGAACTAAGAATCCAGTGTGGCAGTCAGATGAGAAAACAGCTGTCTTTGTAGATTGGTCATAGACAAATAAATGGTATGTCTGTTTGAGAGAGGGCAGGCTTATTCAAGATGAAATTTATCTCTCACAGGACTGTTTTAATATTTTGTGGTTATTTGAACAGCTGTTAGGTCACTTCCAGTTTCTAAGTTAATTTGGCAGCTAAACTGTAATTGTGGCTTTACCATCTATACTTTCTGTGGAATCATACTTATTGGCTTAAGCATACTCTGCTGGTTTTTGGATACCATTGTTTGCATCTAGAATTATATTTTTAAAATGTGTTCGCTATAAGCCGTGCAGAACATACCTACCTGGCATAAGATGGGTTCAGTTTTGGAAGAGTGGCTCCTCTGAAAGGTTTTCTAGTGCTTGAATACTAGAGACGAGTTTTACTTTCATGTATGTTCTAGCTGTAAATGAGACTGTTCTGTATGATCAGAATAACTGCATTTGAGTCTGGATGCCTGTGCATAATGCACTGTACATGTCTGGTTTCCTCTGAAGTCCTAAGGGTGCTGTCCTGTTTTGAAGCTGTTAAATGGAACTCTAGAGGGTGAAAGGAGGAAGCAGTAGCACTATTTTTTTATTATTTATTTATTTATTTCTGTTCTTGGCTGTATGTTTTAGAACCATTATTTGCAGTTTTACCCTGATGAAACATTATGTTTGGGGCGGGGGTGTGGGAGTATAAACTGTGTTTAAGTTGTTTTTTAAATTCAAGGGCAGGTCAGTGTTAGAAAGCCTGCGTGTCTGGATATTTCTGAGACTGAAGATACAGTGGCAAATACAGTCCAAAGAAATGGAACTGGGGGAGGAGGGAAAGGTAACATTGACCTTAAGGATTTTAATGGAATTCATGATGTGTAGTAACTGAGAAGACGAACCCAGATCAGTAGCTTTCTTCCATACTCCTCACCCAAAAGCAGAGGTCAGCTTGCAGCTAGAACTTTGTAGAATCAAAAAGAATGTTGTATTTAAAAACAGTTTGTGAAATCGCTTAAGAATCCACAAACTTTTGCATCTGCACATGCAATTTTTCCTCCATCTGAAACACTCATCTGCCTCAACTCTTCCCCAGCAACTAACTGATGTTGTAAACCAAAAATTGTAGTGGGTGGGGTTATTGAGAACAGTCCTTCAGAGGAGAAGGACCAGAGAACAGACCTCGGGTCACTGGTTGAAATCCAAGCAGAGATAATGTCACACATTTGATGGAATATGGAAACTACTGAATTTATGCAGTTTTTAGAAATGAGTATGCATAATTAGTATTCACTGCTCTAATGGCAGTTGTATGGCAATTGTCTCTAGTTCAAGATGGCAGATGGAGTTGGTTGCAAGAGTCCTCCTTGTGAGGGACTCCTTACAAACACAAGGTAGATAAATTTGTCTTTAAATATATACTTTTTTATTTCACAGAATAATCTGGAAAAATACTGTATCTGGTCAGCATCAGTTTTCGAAGTTAATGCAGGAAAACGGCTTTGGCCTTTTTGAATAGGAAGAACTGCTAGTCTTCCTTATAGGCTGTCCTCCTGTGACCTTTCAGTTGCCCTTTTAAGCAAATATAACTACTTCTGTCTGAAACTTGGTCAGACAGTGGATTGAGTATGGGTTTGGCTTTTAAATGAACGGATCTAGTGGGTTTGGAATGTGACATATTAATAGTACTGCATCTCTTCCTGCTTAATTTATGTTTTAGTAACATTTATCTGCATGTGTATTTATTGCTAAATTATCTTGGCAAAATGCCAGTTTTCTCATTGTGCTCCAGTATTGCAGAAATCATTAGGATTTTAAAAAACAAAACATTCCCACCCCTTAAAAAAAGGGTGGGAAACACATAATGGCTGCATCTGGACTTGATAATTTAATTTATATGAGAAATTTCTATATAGATGCCTGTGGTGACTATAAATGTTAAATACCCCTGGTCGTAGATGTCATAAAATGTAGAAGCAGTTTTTTCTTTCAGTGGCAAATCTGATAAATGCAATGTGACATTTTTTTATGTGAAGAGAAAGATCTAATTGCTGTGTCTAATACATTTTGCATTGCTTCATTTGTTTTTCGTTCCTCAACCCCTTGATCAGAAGAACTGGGATTTCCCGAAATAACACATTTGCAGAATGAGCTAATGCGTATGTGAGCATCCGACTTGTTTTGGGAGAACCAGAACCTTTGTCCTGAGCCCGAGACCTTGAGTAATTGGATCTCATGAGGTGGCCAGCTCCATTGCGAGCTGCTCTTGTCCCTTCTGTAGCTGTAGACGCTGTCTGTGAAGTGTCAGCCTGTACCCGTTATCAGTGCTCTCTCTGGCGCCCCGAGCATGCTCCTCTGAGGTGAGCATGGTTTCCAAAAGTATACGTTCTATTAGTGAAGTTGCACAGACCATGCCTAATTAAGAAATGTAATTGGAGTGATGGATGTCTGTGACCAAAGCAAGAGAGTGAGAGGAATGTCTGGATTATTTTAATTTCTGTCTGTGCCTGTGGATTCCCTGGTTAGAAGTAGATATAAAAAGTGAAGCATACTGTTACCCATTGCTCTGCTGCAGTCCTACCCTTAGGGAAGGCTGACTTCTTAAAATTAATGTTTTGGGTCCGTAGTCTGGTAGGGAGACCAAAACTAGGAATGTGGTGGCATCAACTAAATGTTGAATAAGAGTGGTGGCGTGATGGAAATCTTACAGATTTGAACTGGGACAGTGAAGCAGTTTTGCTTTAGCAGGAGCCGAAATCCCTGAAGGTGTATGCTGTTGGCATCAGGATAGCATTTGATTGATTCACTTAGAAGAAATCTCACGCCTGGTTTGGGTTTGAATGCGTATGTTGAATGGTGACATTGCAAACTGAAAAAATTGCCAACTGAAACCTGAGCTTTAGGTTCCATTTCAGGCCAGGAAAACTGCTACTCTGATTTCAGCCTATTGAGTCACCTTCCTAGTGTTTTGCCAAAGTTTCCTTCAGCTAAGTCAGAGAAGCCAGAAACTGAGATGAGAGATTGATAGTTTAAAAATCAAGCCCCCCCAAAAAAAGAAAAAAAATCCTTCAGGGGAAACAATTGGCACCTTCATAGTTGATAAGCAGTTATTAAAATGGAGAAAATAATTGTTTGCCTTGTTACCTTTTCAAGTTGAACTGCTGTTTCTCTTGTACATAATTTCTAGGTAATTACAGATCAGGATGAAGTCATTAGATGACAGAACTTTGAAAAAGAATAACTTGCCTTTTTAGCATGAATTAAAGGAAGTGAGAAGAAGACATAACTCCTTAGAGATGAATATTTGGCTTTGTAATCCATTCGTGTGACAGATCATGTTTCACATATCAAACTGGAATTCTGAATTGCCCCCTTCATGTTTCCTCCACTCTTCGTTGGCTGTGAAAGCGGCTGAAATATGAAATTTTGGTTTCCCGAATCATATCTCAGATTCTGAAGGAAGACTGGCGTGAATAGTGTCCTTCATCTTAATGCAACATGGCATGATATGTACTTGATTTTATGCTCTAGATTTAAAAAAAAAGTATCTACGCAGTTGATTCTCTTCGGGTGTATTTGTCTGAATCTCCTCTACCTTTAGTGGTCATGGTGAGACAGTAGCAATCTTCCGTTGTCATTCTTGATCTTAGTCTTGAACCCGAAGGAGGAGAAGGGGGCATATAATAGTCTTGTGTAATTGGTTGGGATTCATAGTCATCTTGAATTTGAAATGTCATTTATGAAGTACTGATTCATTTCAGTGTGTTAGCAGTGTGGCTTTTGCTCCTACCCT
>NW_010338845.1:6122-38877 GCF_000700745.2 Antrostomus carolinensis
CGGTGTTTCCTGTTCTGTGCCTTCAGAGGTGCTTCCAACCAGTGGGAAACACTGAGTACTGAGCAGGGGATAAAGTGAAATTAAAAAGAAACTGAGGATAGGCCGCAGAGATGTACGTTTGATCATATTAAATATATCCCTTTTATCATCTAATAAATTACATTATTGCCTGATATCTGATGTCCGATTTGAACTTCAGCCACCTAGAAGATGGATGCGAGTCTTTATTTAAAATATCTAATGAGTTCTAATATATATGATTCAAGTTCTCACTTCAGTTTTATAATCTTAGAGAAGCTCACTTAGATTAGGTTTTCTTTAATGGATGCACTTTCAGTTTCTAAATTTTTATGTATAAAATAATTTGCTAATTAAAATGCATGTCATTGTTGAAAAGCACAATTTGGGCCTCCCCGTTGAAGAGGACACATAAAAAAACTCTATCCTATGTTTAACACCAGTTAAATGCACATTTTATTTGAGTTGTCAACCGCAGAGAGGATAGTCAGAGCTAATAGGAGGTAAAGGAAGTTAAGAAACTGAACTTGAAAAGACAGAAAGGTTTTCTGGAATCAGAATTAGTTTGGAGAACAAGATCTGCTAACTCTAAGCTTTGTTTTACTGGGCCAGAGTTTTAAAGAGCTTTACAGTTAGATGTCTGCAATATAGATGGTATTCAAAAGTTACCTGATTTGCACTGCCTTAATATTTCGTGGCTTCTTTCAAGTGCTGAGATGCTATAAAAATGCTTTTGAACATAATATGTTTGTTCATCAGACATTTTTTGTGGATTTATTAAGCAAAACTGTAAATACCAGAAGAAACTTGATTAATTTAAACAACTTTTTTTACTCCTCTAAATTGAATTTTTTATTTTTTTAAACAATTTGGCATTCAGATTTTAATTTAAAATCAGTCATAAATATTTTCAAGCTTACATTCCACTTCACAGTGAAGTAGTTTTGTTTAAAGGTGTAGATTTTATGCCACCATATGCTTGATCTTCACTGCTGCAGAAATGTACCTGCTTAATTTGTAGCATTACTGGTCTGATGATTCATGTGAGAAATCATTCAATGTGAGAACAGTTCAGTGCTGTGTTAAACTTGTGTTTCTTGACTATTAGTCTCCTTTTAATAAATGGTGGAGATTGGGAAGTATGAGATGAGTTAATCTCACAGTCACCCTGCCTACTGGCAGGACGATGCTGAGTAGAGCTTGTAATCCACTTCTTTGTGCTGAGCAATGGGGCCTTAAATCTCTTAAATTAGACTAAGCAGAGGAATACGGTTTACCAAACCAGGTTAAGTACATGCTCAGCAAGTGTTCACTCAGGACTTCACATTTCAGGCTTTTTTCTCCTGGTGACTGTTTACAGTGTAGACAGTGTATTGTCATGTTTAAATAGTCCCCTCTTTGCTTAGTTCCATACCTTTACCTGAAGTTATAGTAATACAAACTGTCAAAGTGGTTGTGTCAGGATGGGAATCCCCAAATATGCGTCAGTGGTGTTTCTTGAGATTTTTTGATTTTCAGAGCAAGATTTAAAGATGGCAAGTAAAAAAATGCTGCCAAATTAGAAGTAGATGAAACTACTGTAATATCATTGAGACTTCTGTGTCCACAGTTCAATATAATTTGGAATAGAATCATGTGTCCTTGGTGTCCAGATGTTAATTTTCTATCCCAGTTGTTACTGTTTTCCCCAAATCAGTACCTGATTTCTCTGCGTCTCCTCCCTGTCGTGTCTATCTCATCAGCCCCGTATGTTGGTTTTGCTCCTTTTATTCTGTCTGGTATTTTAACATTTTCTCTGAATTATTCCCTGTTTAATTTGCAAGGGTTGTTTGGGCTGGAGGAAACCCAGCTGATAATTGTTGTTTTAGCTCTTTGAGTTTTATCCACTGACCAGAGTCTGTGTAGGTTGTTTTTTTCCTTAATGATTTTGGTGATTACTGTGGTTTGAGAATGTCTCTGCAAAAAGATAATATAAAGGAGAGCTGTAGAGAAGATTTTTATCAAAGTTGTTACACCCAAAATTTGGCTGATGTTTTTGCAGCTCATACAGAATTTGGAAAGTATGCCCAAGACGAAGTAGTCATAGTGGAGGATGCACGTGATCTTTCACATCCTTCAGTTAATGTAAATACAGTGTGAATGTTTGCAGTCACTTTGCTCATAATGTAGACATGCTTTAGGACAGATGTTATCTTACGAGCTAATTTGGTTCCCACTCAAAATTAGTCAGTATTGCTTTAGCTATAACAGCACTTGATTCTGAAGAGAAGTATTGTTTTACCACCATACTGCTGTTGAGTAAAAATGTTGCAGAGCCATTCTCCATCTGATGCAGTGTGTATGCATGTGACAAATTCTATGTGAGGTTCTATTTAATTTTGGAAGCTTGACTGCATCTTAGTCTAGCCTGATTTATGTATTTTTGTACCACACTGGAGTGTACTATGTATCTTGTCCTACAAAAAGTATGAATCCTCCAGCCACCCTTGAGTACTTTTTTTTTTCTCATTTTCTTGTAGTTTCCTTCTCTTAATTTTCCTCCTGTGCTTCTTTATTATGTCTTCTGTGTTTGCTGCTTCTTTGAACCAAGTTATTGATCCCCATTTAGGGAGCTGAAAATTGTACAAGCACTGGGACTGAAAAGGTATAAACTGCAAGGCCTTCATCAACAGACAAAATCCAAACAGGAAGCTCCTTTGCTGGTATTCCTGTTGACTGGAAGCAGTTTCCTCTCTTTTTATGAGTTGAAAGCCCCCAGAGTGACTCTATGGAATTGAAGAACCACCGCAACAGTTAAACCTCTGAACTAGGAACTGGCAAATGTTTGCTTCTGCTTGGGTTCAGGCTCCAGCCGCTGACCGAATAAGCTGGTAGCTGAGATACTTGCTTCACATGGTTGCTTACTAGAAAATGTTCAAATAAGGAACCTCACTCAATAGCATACTGTTCGCAGACCTGAAAATTAGTTGAGAAGTTTTCATGGTATTGTATTGGCAGAATGCCTAAAAGAAGCAGGAGGGTACTGAGTGAGTGCAGTCCTTTGCAGCTCTGACATGTTTGACTTGCATGTATCTTGAGTTTTGGACAGCTGTCTTTGCCAGAAGTCTAGAAGTCTCAGTGGAAGCTGATGTGGTAGGGAGATTTTTATTTTTAAAATGCATTTGAAAGTAAGAACTCCCATAAAGAGGGAGTCTTCAGAAGCCTTTTTCTGTGACATGCTCCTGTAAGAAATAGAAAATATGTTCCCCCCACCCCACCTTTAATATTTTACATTGCCAGAGGATATGCAGTTAGGGCACTGATGAGCCTTGTGGTACATGTAATTTCAGAGAGAAGGCAGCACACAAGATTGATGATTTCATTGCAAGGATTACTTTTTTCCTTGTAATTCTACAATGGTGAGGAGATTATTTAAAGCACTTGCTGTTTTTTTTTCAGTGAAATCAAACTCTGAACCGCGTATTGCCATACTCCTTTAAAAGAGACTATTGATCTGTCCATTGTGTTTATTTGTCTAGATCTGAAGCTGTTAAAAACATTGTGTAAGGCTTTTGTATTCTGTCTGTTGGTTTTCAGTTTGTTGAGAATTTAAGCAGTAGTTGCTTTATGCATGTTCTGTCTAAATTGTGTTTTCCTCTCTGCTTTGCTGCCTATATGCCAGCAACTATACAGAGAGGAATGGTGTTTCATGCACATATTTTATTCTGCAGTTTTTTGTTACCCTTAACTGTATGAATGATAAACACTGTCTGGAGAGAAAGATTATTGCAAATTAAATGTATGAATACCAGTAGAAGTTCTGTAGCCTAACTTTTATGCATGTATATTGTATAGTTGATAGTACCTAAATTTCAACCTTATGCTGTTTATTTTTGTTAGCAGTACTCTGGCAGTAATACTTGACCTTAACTAACAACATTTTTGCTACTGTTCTCATGGTGAAAACAGTCTGGAGTTATCTTTCTTTTTGTTAGTTTCATTGGTGTGTCTTAGGTGCAACATGGTGGTTTTTGCAGGCTGTGTTTTATCATCTGTTAATTATCTACAGTGTTTGAGTGGAAATAAAGTTAAGTGAAATACTGAAATGTAATTATTTTAGGCTTAATTTTATGATTGTTTTTCTTTTAGAACAAATTCTGTACAACATAAAACAGGAGTACAAACGCATGCAGAAGAGGAGACACTTAGAAAATAGCTTCCAGCAGACAGATCCTTGTTGTTCTACTGATGCACAGCCACATGCATTTCTCCTTACTGGACCAGCTTTGCCAGGTACCCAGAAAATCTGTGTTAATTCTGCTGTGCGTTCTTAGACTCAGTGTAAATTTTCACTAGTTACCTGGTGCTTTATGGCATCTTCTCACCACCAACTTGCTGATGCTTGTTTTGGCAATACTAGCATTGATCTGGAAGACTGTAGCTTCTCATTTTAAGAATCTGTAGCACACAAACCTTGCATTGTTTTCAAGAGACCATCCTGCATACCCTGCCACTGATACTGTAAAAGGCTTTTGCAAAGCAGCTCTCTGCAAAAATATACTGTATTGTATTTTTTACATAAAATAGAAGCTTAAATTAGTAAATGGCAACTGCTGTGTAAATGATAGTCGCAGTGTTTGTGTAACATTCTTGGTGTTTTGATACCTGTGTGTATTGTCCATTGTAGAAGTCTTCCTTTTGAGTGTCCAATTTTACTTTAATAATAGTTAGAAGTATTCAAATGTCAGAGAAAGACTTCCCTACGTGTTCTGTAAAGTTTCTTTAATGTAAAAGACGTGAAGAAAACTGATTATAAAAATGGTTCTGAACTACTTGTAAGTGTAAATTGTATGCCCAAATGTTTAATCTTAGGTACTTCATCTGCAGCATCATCACCATTGAAAAAAGAACAGCCCCTGTTTACTCTCAGACAAGTTGGAATGATCTGTGAACGTTTGCTGAAAGAACGTGAAGAGAAAATCCGTGAAGAGTATGAAGAAATTTTGACCACAAAACTTGCAGGTACATTATAGTTCAAAATAATGTGTTAGGATGAGTTTGAAAGCTTAAAACTTTTTCTCATTTTTGTGTTACGCTTTTTTTTCTGACCTAATCTGATTAAGGCACAAGATTGCATACGGGACAGAAAAAATGATCTGTAGTCTCTTTGATAGGTTTTTTTTTTTTTCCCCTTCTGTGCTGCCATGGATAGAAACTATGACTCTTTGGTATCACTCATCAATGGAAACAGTGGTTTTATTTCAGATAGAACTTTCTCTTGCTATCATGTTTGAATTGATAATTTCCTCCTGATTTTTTTTGCCAGAAAGACTTTCTATTCTGCTGGCTTAAGAGCTCTTTGTGAAGGGCTTTTTTTTTTTCCTGCTTGGGAACTGACTTCCTTTTTCTGGTATTTGGCAAGAAGACAGTACCTAAGATTTCCCTTTCTTTTCCTAGTACTTACCATTACACTGCTGCCAGTGGTGCTGCCAGGTATCTGCCTGAGCATCAGTAGTTTAGCTGCATTTAGTTGAATTGTTGTATTTTGCATAATTTGGCTGATATTTTTGGTGCCTGATGCCGACTTATCTTTTCATAAGAATCATGTTAATATCAACATTGTAAATAGGACCTTTCTTTAGTTGTTGAAGTTCTCTACTTCTAAGCATCTTGCTAGCACTTGAGCACCTAAACTCTGTTGCATTCAGAGGTAGGTGCCTTTACAGTGTCTAATTTAATATTTAGTGTGATGATAATGAACATCTAAGTACACTCTTTGGCAGCAAACATGCTTTTGAATACCCATGGCTGTTCTGCTTCCCACCTGAAAACACATCAGTATTAGTTTGCAAGTCCCTTCAGGTGTGGGAATAAAACCTTTTACAGGCATGCCCATGCCAGAAGTCACCAGACTTGTGTCAGGCTTGTGGGTTGCCTGTGACAGTATCGTCTCTGCACCTGAGCCTCTGTTGGTGTTCTGTGGTTGCTGATCTGCCATCGCTATGTAAGAAATGGCTTTAGTTCTAAGTCCCTTCTAAATCCACATCTATCTACAACTATAACTAAAGCCCTAAATACTTGGGTTGCTTTGGGCCTAATGGTCCATTTCTGCATTTTTACTTTTAACCTGCTTTAGACTGATGAATTAGGACTCTGTAGAGTGCTTCTTCCCCCCCCCCCTCCCCCCATTTATGTATATTAGGAATTGGGTCATTTCTTACATTCTCTTAAATATATTTCAGTTAGCAGTGATCATAACACCCATTTGAAGACCAGATATATTTACATTTGTTCCAAACACTTTCTGAGTTCAAACTTGTAGTCCTTTGCAGCAGGAACCCCTCTGGTGAATTGCTTACACGTGCTCCATCTGTCAGTCCCACAGGGAACGTTTTTGAGTTTTGGGAAGCGAGGGGGATGGTTTCTGTTTGGAGGGTTGTGGTTTACAGTGAGATGAGTTAGGTTTACTTATTCTTATGATGGTGGTCATCAAAAGAGCTATTAGAAGGATCGCGTTACTGCATCCCATATGTCAAGCCAGTAATACATTCTCAGCATTGTATGGAAGTTTAGAAAGAGAGACTTAAAAAAGAATTTAGAAGCACCTTACCCAGCAGGCCAGTTATCTTTTTCTGAACTTTGTACAGTAAGGTGATACTCATTCTTACAAAGTAGTGCAGTCAATGGAAATGTAATTGGAAATTCTGTAATATATCTCAGTTGAATAGCTTCTTTCAAGTGACTTAACCGAGTGTTTGGATCTCAGATATTTTCCTCATTCCTTTCTGAATCACAGTGTTCTTGTAGGTAGTTAGCCAGATACTGCTTTTTTTTTTTCTCTCCCATGTTCTTTGTGAGCACAGTTGCCTTTCATGCAGAGTGTTTGTT
This sequence comes from Antrostomus carolinensis, assembly GCF_000700745.2. NCBI lineage: Eukaryota > Metazoa > Chordata > Aves > Caprimulgiformes > Caprimulgidae > Antrostomus > Antrostomus carolinensis. The sequence goes on from NW_010338845.1 coordinate 13,008, forward strand.
TAATAAATGGAAAACTTAATCACTGTAATGCTGTGATTTCCCCTCCTGCCTCTGTTACCTGAAACTGCTCTGTTAGCATAAACTTGGGTTTGCACGATGCTTTGCAGATGTTAAAACCAGAGAAGGAGCGTAAGGGGCTACGGGAAACTTCAGCTTGAAAGGTTTACTAGAACCTGTTTGTGAAAAACAGCTGTTTATACTAAAGGTCAAGTCGTAGAGTATAGTAATCATATTTGGATTTGTGGCATTTAGCCACCTTTTGAGTTAAAATAGATACTTGGAACATATGTGATACGGGATGCCAGTGGCGTAAGTATCTTTACAAGCGTTCACTTAAATTTTCAAACAGTTCACTGCAGGTTGCTCTTACCTTTGGATTGCTTAACTTTCCCAATCTGAATGCCATGAGAAAGGGGATTTTTAGTAACTGTGGATTCTTTAAATTTCCAAAGCCCTAATTTTAACAGGGATGATGCTATAAAGCAGCTATGTATGTAGATTTAAATCTTTAAGGGAGGAAGCTTGCAAATTGGTTTCTGGCCTTTAATACACACTTTTAGGAAAAGTTCTAGTTGCTGTTATTTTTGGAAATGTTTTCTGGGCAAAAGATCCTTCAATCTGCTCTTTGTGTTATTTATTGTTTGGCGAAGATCCTCGCGTGGCTGCTGAAAAGCCATTGGTCAGAACTGCAGTGAAACAGAGGTCCTGCTTGTGGGCAGAGGGGAACTGGCTGCTGTGACCCTGGGCCCCTTCAGTCAGGGATGAATGTCCTTAGATCACTGGGTCAGGTCCGTACTTTGGGCTGCTGCTGCACTACTTGCTGATTACTGATACCCTGTTTACTTCAAAGGTGAAGCTCATCCCTGCAAGAGGATGGGGACTTTAATGGGGCAAACCTGTGGGACTAGGAACCACTACAAATCTAACTGCATTTTTGGTTGAAGATTGCCTTCTTTGACCTTGCCCTTTTCTCAGAACACCCCACATTGCTGCACATGTATTTTTCCACAAGGGAGGAAGGGGAATGGAGAGGAGCGGCATCTGGTAGATATTACTCTCCTTGTTCAATTTCCTAATTCTGAAAGGTGATATCCTGCTGAGTGCAATATTAAAACTGAATAAAATACTGCGAATGTATTTGTATGTATGTGTGTATAGAAAGAATAGTCTTTCTGGGAAATAACGATGCTTAGTTCAAAGCCACATTAATACGTTTGATACCTAAATTTCATTTCCAGTTAACATAGTAGCTGTTTTCATGAAGTCCACAGTCAACTATGTGTCTCCTGTTGTGGCTACTTTTGTGATATGAATTAGTCACATGTTAGTCACTTAGCATTTCTTCATCCTTTTAGTTTGTCATTTGCTTTTGATTTTTCTGGGTGTCATCAAAAAGAATTTCTAACTCCGTAGCAAAAGTCCCCTTTCTTGTACTTCTGTGTTTCCATTTCATTAAATTAATTTTCTTACATCTGGTAGTGATAGGAGCAGAGAGGAGTTTAAGTTTCCAGCCCTAGCACTGACCTTAATGCCATGTTTGCTTTGCTACTCTGCCTCTATTACGGATCTGTGAAATGGACACACTTGATTACTTCAAAATAGAGTGTCTGCCGCTTAGCCAGGTGTTAGGTATATTGAGGTCTTTGTGCAGCATAATTCTCTTTGAGCATATTGCTGTCTTTCCCATTACAGAAGTTTGTAAGGGAAAGTCTTTTAATTAAGGGGACATGTGCTGCATTGTTCTTGGGAATGAAAAGGAAATGGCAGCTATGAACTTAAAACTACTGGTAGTGGATGCGTGTTTAATTTACATGATTTGTGTGTATAAAACAAGTAGCCTTGAATATTTTTCAGCTTGAGTTAAAGCTAATGTACTCACACTTCTAATGCTTCATGCTTGCAGAACAATACGACGCATTTGTGAAGTTCACGCATGATCAGATCATGCGACGATATGGAGAACAGCCTGCCAGTTGTGAGTATCTATTTTTTCAGGTCCCAAAACAGCATTACATTACTGAATGTTCAATATTTTAAGCAGCCATTGTTGTTAAGCTCCAGCTAGGCCTCAAGTTTAAATCCTTTAATTTGGTAATATGGAAGACTGAGGCTGAAAGGAAGATGTGAGATAAAGTTAAAACATCTAAAAGTGTCTCTCATAGCATGCTGGTTTTTATTTTTGAAGCAGGTTTTGATATTGGCAGAGCAGGTTTGTGATAGACCTGGCATTTGTTAACTCCATCATTAACTCTTGGTTTGTTTTTTTTTTCTCTCTCCAGACGTTTCATGAATCACACTTTCTGCATATGTGGGCTGCCCTATACACCCTGTTTTATTGTTGCAAGCTGTCCCAGTAAAGACTTGCAGCAATGCCATATTTTTTCCCCCTGTGAACACAGGTTATTTCAAGCTTTTGTCAGTGGCAACCACTCTTATGCAGCAACTGGTTTTGGAGTGCTCCCTGATGTCAGTACCACCTGGATGTGGACCTTTGCTACCTGTAATAATACCAGTGGCCTCATTTGCTGTATCATTACAATTTGGCTTCTTATGTTAATAAGTTTGAAAAAGTAAAGGATTAAAGCTGGTGTTCTAGAAGTTGCCCTTCACTGGTTGTGTAAATAAAAATGTAGAATGACACTTCTGACTGAAGTTAGTGTGGTTTTCATAACTGTGCACTACAACAAAGCTGTAATCACAGTTAAGTTAGAATGTAATCCCAGGACAATTTTAAGCAAATAGCCCACAGTACTGCCTGTGAAATAGTGAAGGAGGGCATTTCTGTATTCCATGACTTTTTTGGGGGTTAAGAATGGGTTTATATGATTTCTCATTTTTGTAGTTTTTATTTATTCTATCAGTCTTTAACAAATGTTTATTGCTGCAATTTTTCAGTGTATCATTGTTTTACTGCCCTTGTAGTACTGGAATTTAGTTGGAAGAATAAAACATTTACTTCTAATCTGTTTGTTTTTAATATGCAGGTGGAACTTTTGCTGTGTATGAATAAACTTAAATCTGAGTGTTTAAATGAAAACTTTATTTACCAGCAGTAGTGGGTGGGTCAGAATTTTAGATCAGGAGAAGGAGGTGGATGGAAATCTCAGGTAACTCTTCAGAGGTGACAGTACCTTCCTTAGATTGGCTGTGTTGTTTCCTGTTGTGGAAGCATGTTTGTTACAGAACTGCCAAGGAGCTGTTGATTTAAGTTGCTGCAGCTGACTCAAGCAGCTGTGCTCATCTTCCTTCAGATTTAAATGACGCATTAAAGGAAATCTGTTTGTAAGATAGAGCCAGAGCAGGCGCTTGCACCACAAGCTGGAACTATATTGGTATTTACTGGAAGAGCTAAAGGTGTGTAATCTTTGTGTTCAGGGTCAAGGTGTTTGTTGGATGCCTTCAGCTGTTTCCAGACTGCTGTATCGGCACTGGCTGCTGCTGGCTGTGCAATTCTGAGTCTCGGGTGAGTTGCTGAAAAGTTACTACATGGCAAGTCCAGATCTGTGTGCTGTGGGGGTAGAAGTGTTGCTTACCAAATGACTTGGGTCATCGGCTTTGGGGACTTTAAAGTAGTTTCAGAGTAATCCTTTGATTCTAAGCTGTTGTGTTTTCTAACGTACTGTCAGGTTCTGGTTAAGTGGAAGGCTGTTGTGTAGTAGGTTTTTGTAGCGTTTCAAAGTAAGGGGAGTTTTAGTTGAAATGTAATTGAGACTTCAGCTGGCAGATACACACATTGATTGGCTCGTGCCGACGCTTATGATTTCAGAGCAGCTGTGTGATAAGCTCTAGTTCTTAGTGAACTTCTATTCATTTCATAGTGAGATTACAGGTTCAGAATTAGTTACATCACCACAGTATCAGAGTATTTTCTGCTTACCTTCCCAAAACCTGTCTTACCCAAATATTTGTATCCTTTCTACTACATTTTCAGAATCTCAGAAATGGGAAATCCCGGCTAGACTCCCATCTTGGGTTTCCTGTTACTGAAGATAAAAACAAAACTGTCAAGGGCTGCAATTTCTGTTGTCTACCTCAGGGTTCTCAGTCCTTCTCCTTCCTCATTTTTTGAACTCTCTTTATTGTTAACTTGCTCAGGGTAGGAAAACCACTGTTGCTAGGTGGACCACTACCCAAATTCCAGTGTCCTGATAAATTTCCTGTATTTCCTGTGTTCTAGAGGATCCTGTTCTGACTTGATAAATCAAGTGTGTGTATGTCTAACCGATATGTTGAGATAGGAGTAGAATTAAGATACCAGCCATTGTGATAGTCTCTGCATCTCAGCTTATCTCTTCCTTGGGGATATTAAGAGTTATTATAAACAAGAAGTGATGTCATGTTAGCACCCAGCCACTCCTGTGCTGCTCCAAATTAATGCATAATAAGCAGTTTTCTGGCAGATTAAATATAATGCCTCCATGGGTGCTTACGCATCACAGCTGTGGTATGCCTAATTTGTGCCCATTTTGAAAATTAGGTTGTATTCTTTGAACTTTCTCATTTTTAAACCTGCTGCTTTTTCTGTCTTGGACTTCACACTGGTTCCTTTTCCTGATCTGAGTGCCAATATCTGATGTGATGAATTTCATGTGAAAGGCTTGTTCTAACAAGTGACTTACTCTTTAGGAGGAAAATGGTTGGCTGCTCGATTACTGTTGAAAAAATAAGGAAAGTGGGGGTGCTATGAGGAGCAGGCTGGTGCTTAAAAACAAACCTGCTTTGGAGAGCATTTTTCAAAGGCTTTCAGGTCAGGTAGAAATGGTTAAGATTCAGTAACTACTCAGTTATTGGCACTACATTTTATGGTGGCCACATTTAGAATATTTTGCAATTTGTATGTAACTGCAGTCTATCCAAAAGCAAAGCAAGCAGAGGACAGTCAATTGCAACTTAACAGAGTGAAACCAAAGATCTTGGTTAACCTGTTTTAAGGTGGTGATGTGTGAATTCTTTTCAAGCAGATCTCAGTTACTCTGTGCTAAAAAGCAGCATGTACATCCTGACTGTTGATTTTTGTGTCTAGATGTGAGAGGATATAACTGTAAGATGATTTAGCATTTTTCAAGGTTGAAAGGAGATTCAGGCAATCTTGTGTGCTCATGCACGAGATCTGCCTGTGAGCTCTTGAACAGCAAGATCATTAGCAGCTTCTTGTTAGAAGCTGTGTTTTGAGAAAGCTCTCTTCATTCCCGAGTTGGGAATTGAGAAGGATTTAGCTCTATGATTCAACAGTGAGGAGAAACAAACTCGAGGCCTGTGAAGTATTAAGAGTTTATGCTCTTGTGAACCAGTGCTCGTGACCTTTGTACTGGAAGCCATTTTCTCAGATGAGAAATACGAGGATGAATGTTTGGCTTTGACAGGCATCTGTCTTATTAAAATATTTTACTGCTGTTGCAGGCTCCAAGATAAAAGAAAAATTACCAAGTTTGTTTGAAACCAAGGAAGTGGTAAAGCGGTGTCAAAAAGCAGCCTCTGTAACAGTAAAGAAGCATGGCAAATTATTCAAACAAGAGATAACTTCCTCTCAGGTCTGATTTTTGGCAGTGGTTTTGTTGAAAGATGTGGCTGCTGAAGAACACAATACAGTTACCAGTTCAGAGATGAGGCCTTCCATCCTTACAGTTTCAGAGCTACTCTCACAATACAAACATTGGCCTTTTTTTTTTTTTTCCTGTCCCTGTTTGCTTTCAGTGAACACTGCAGACAGAGGTGGTTTCCTGGAATATCTGCAGAACATGTTACTACCATGCAGACAGTTGTAGAAACTAACATTTTAAAGTTAGGTCTGTATTTGTAGTTGAAATCTCTCGTGTGTATATTTCAGCTAAGGTATGTGAGGGTGAGTTTGGAATATTTACAACAAAAAGTAGTAAAATAAATTAAATGAGAAGAGACAAATGTCACATTCATACTGTATAGCCAGACTGATCTGCAAAGAGAAAGCCTGGTGTTATTAGACCCTTAGCACCAGAACTGCATTCAAGGAGGAAAAGCACCTCGTTCCAGTAACAGCAGAAACCCTACAGCAATGGAAAAGCACGAGGTGCTTTTCCATTGCTGTAGGGTTTCTGCTGTTACTGACATTGGTTCAGCATTCAGCGATGTGAAGCTCTTTCCAGGCAGGTAGGACTCTTGACTACAAGAAACACAAACTGAATGAAATTTGTGACCTGTTTTGTTTAGTTTGTGTTTTTAACTGTCCAACCCCCCTGCCCTCCTTGCTGAAGAAAATGAAACTACACAGTACTTCCTACATAATTTTAGTCACGTATTTCCTCCTTATGCATCTCATGGTCTGAATTGCTGAGTACTGAATTAAAGATTTGATCCTGAGAAACTGTATATAGTGTAGCAAACATGGGACTTTGGGCTTCAAAATTGGTTACTAGTTAAAGGGAAAAAACAGCCATTAACTAATTATTTTTCTGTCTTAATGTCATGTTGCCTGCACATTTGGGGATTAAAAGCCACGCACTGTTGAGGCTTGCTTCTCTTTATTTCCAGACATGTTCCCCTCAAAAGGTGTGAATGTGAGATGGTGTGGGTGTGTCTTACATTGGGTGTGGGGAGGGGAGACTGCAGGCAGGTGGCAGAGGACAGCTGTGCAGAGCACTTGGCTCCGTGTCCTTGCAGATGAGGGAGACATTTGGCTCTGGCTGCTCCCTTCCATTGGTCAAGTGTATTTGCAAGATAGATAGGTGAGGTTCAGGACAGGAGGGCAATTCAGCATTCCACTTCTACTGACATTGCTTACTTTCCCCTCTGCTGCTTGAGCGCCTTACATACAAAGATGACTACCATGTAGGTGCCCTAGCGTGGTCTCTGGAGCGAAGAACAGTGGAATATGTTTACCCCCAACTCTTTGCAGAAGAGAGGAACTTTTTCAGCTGTTCCACTGAGAGCCTAAAAATTCTAGCTCTGAGTTTTCATCATTACCTTTCCCAAGCTGTACATTTAGGCAGTATAAAGGCCAATAAACTACTCCTCTTCCTCAGCCTCTGAATTTGCCTGCCAGCATTTAGGAACTGGGCCCTCCCTGAAGCACAGCAGGAAGTGTTACTGTGTCTCTGCAATTAGAGCAATTGGGAAATATGAGTCCTACCCTTGCTGAGGGTATTTAAAACAAGCCAGATCTATCTTGTATACATTCCTGGGTAAACAGCCCGGTAAGTTATAGGTTCTTGCAATAGGACTTCCCCCCCCCACCACCACCACCCTGCAGTACAGATCTGGTTTGTGCAAGTGATTCCATCTTCAGTGCTCCAGGCTGTCATTTTCAGTTGTTTGGAGTAGGCTGAAATGCCAGGGCGAGCATCTGGATTCTAGTGATGGCTGAACACGTGTGCTAAGAGCAGCACTTCAGTGCCTCAAAGACAAGGAAAGTGAAGTCTGTCGTCCCCTCTCAGTCAACTGAGGAAGTCTGGGAATTTTTTGGAGGTAAATAGTGGCTTTCACAATAAAACGTAAGTAATCGCCATTCAACTTTCGAGTAGGCTGGGAGGGATAAAGTCTAAACACTTTTCTCCAACTGCAGCCCTTTCCTAGGTGATAAGAGTGACCTGAAGTCCCCACCCACACTGTTGGAAACGCACGTGTCGCAGCCCTCGGGACGGTTTATCAATGTATGTCAGACATGCATGTTCTGGAGGGAAACACAGCTTCTCCCCTTTGGTTTTTAAGCCTTTTTTCCATGGCTGGAAAACACGTGTTTATGCTGATGTCAGTGTTCCACTTGCTCCCTGAACAGTCTGAGGGACGTTGAAGCTCAATGCAGCAAGATGTGCAGTACAGCTCTTCAGTGCCAAAGACAAGACTGGGCTGGTTAGGACATACCTGTGGCACTCTGATACCTGGAGTCAGGGGTAGGGTTTTTTTCCTAACTCAACCTCAGCTTCCTGGGGAAGCACAGCTCCAGCAGTGACTGGTTTTCCTCTTTAGTTACAGTACTGGGCACTGATGTGTGACTGACTGGTCAGAGGATGGCAGCAGCATTTTGGTCTGTCCTGACCAGATGAGAAGCCACTGTGAGCCACTCCAGTCCAGTTCCTACAGACAGTACAGCACTGGTAACACCTACTTGGGTGCAGGCACTGCTCTGTGCTGGCAGAAGCTGAGGAAGTGGATCCTGGGCTTGCTCACTGCACAGGGCCAAGTGGCCAAAGGTTCTTTGAAGATCTGTCAATCAGATAAGCGGTGCTTTAACATGCTCAGCCAATAGCTGTTATTTTCACACAGCGGTTTCCTTTGCTTGTGTACAGTACACATCCTCAGCAAAGAGAAAAGTTACAGCAGGTACTTCAGGTGTGGATTTTACTACCTTCCTCCAATGTGCACGAGTGCCATGTTCCCATTTAGTCTATGCTGACACAAGTTCCCCTGACAGCAAAAGTTGGCTAGTACTAATCAACTTCACTAGAAAAAGGGAAAGATTTAAACCATTTGCTTTTGCTCTTCTCAAAGAGCAAAGATTTGTATCTATCTACAAAATTATTCTCTCCCTTTTTCCTCCTCGTGAAGGAGTTTTCAAGGAGTTATGGACAGTTTGGGATTAGAACATGCAGTAGAGGCTGAACAGGGACAGCTTATTTTCTTTTTTAGCATACTGGTTTTATTTATTTTTAAATCTAGTTCAAGAATCTGAAAGGCATTTTATAATGATGACGCAAGCGCTTCATCACTTCTGTAGCTTGTGCAGCCTGTGGTGTAGCTAGTGGTGTCGGAATTGTATCAGTTAATAATGTTAAATATCACACATCAAAGATTAAAACTGGCACAACACCACAGTATTTGGAACATGAGCATTAACAGAAGAGTACATTACACAGGGAGGCTGAGTATTAAAAACCAGCATTGCTATTCAGGTCTGTCCAGGCGCTCAGAATGTATCTCACAGCATTAAGTCATCGTTGACTTTGACTCAGTATGCCACGTTAGCGAGGACTAGTTTAGTGGGAACACAGCCATTGCACAATGTTAGAAAGAACAGGTTTATTAAGATCTTGGTGGCACATTAACAGCCTCCCCACGTCAACCTTGCCACGTGGTCAGTTTTCTGCTTGCTAGGCTTTATGAAGCCTAAGAGTTCTAGTTCAGAAACAGCTCGAATGAAGCGAGCACTGGACACTGCGGTAAAGGAAACTGAGTACGCTTTTATGACATGTGCATGAAGATACCCTTCTCTCGGGGCGGGGGGGGGGGGGGGGTGTGTAGGAGGGAAAGATGTGTAAGTCTGGCAAACACAGAATACACAAAACGTGTTGCACAGTAAAATTGTTGTCAATAAGGGCAGAACACGATTTGCCTACAGAAGCACAAATCTTAAATCAGTATTTCTTTTGCTACTTGTGTGACTGAAGGAAGAGGTCCTTTCCCCACTGCTGAGAGAAGCTTAAAGCCTACAAAGATACTAATTTTGCATGTCTCAGAAAAAGAAAGAATTTATACTTTATGTCCCTTGACAAGAAAATGGGAATACAGATAGTAACGCTTCTTTTTTTTTTTTAAGTTTCATAAGGCAGCACCACCTTTTCACTCTACCTCTTTTGCTGCATTCCTGACACACAGCTAGCTATCCTTGAGTTAGAGAATGTAGTTTTGCATCAGCTATCCCTGGAGCTTGTAAAAAAGGAAAGGCCTTACACTACAAGAAAGCTAGGTGTAGTATTAGACCATATAAATATTTTTCATCTCTTCTTTGTGGCAGCACTATTGTTGTAGCCATGAGTTTTGGTTCTAATGCTCATCCTATTTCTCTGTTTGCTCTGTAGGTCACAGTTATCCTATCATCTGTTCCCCAGTAATGCTCTCCCCTTACACAGCAGCTGTACCAACTCTTAGATGATTTAACTGAGTAGAATATCTTCAACTTGTTTTACAGACTGTTAGTTCTGTTTCAGACCCAAACAGCCCCTCTGGACAAAAGCTGCTCCTTTACATCGCCACCCCCAGCCCAGCTATTTCAGCTGATCTATTTCTGTGACATTACCAGTACATTAAGCTGTTTTTAGACTAGTCATCTTATTTTTCTGTAATTAATCATCAGTGCACGTGAAGTTGTATTTTAAAAATTCTGGTTCATTAATCCTGTAAGCATTTGAATGTGAAACTTGAGAGAAATGAGAAAGGATACTGGATAATATCATCCACCTGGTCCGAGGAAGGTACATCTGCATTTGATCCCTCAGTTGACATCACCACAGTTGAGAAAGCCTAGAAAGGGAAAAGCAGCACAGATTTAATGCATTTCATAGACAGACAGAGCTGCATATAAAATAACGAGCTCTGAGCTGATGGCTATCGCTCAGGAGAAACAAGAGCTTGGAATGATAACTCCATGAGAATGTCAGTTCAGCAGCAATCAAAAGAGCAAACAAGGTTTTACATGTTACCATGGCAGGAATACAGAGTGAAAGACATCGCTCTCTGAAACTCTTGTGCCTGCATTTTAAATCCCAATACAGTTCTGGTCCCTGACCCATTCTCAGAAAAAATACTGAGCTGAAAAACATTCTCAAAGCCAGACTGCTTAAACATTCTGGACAATGAAGGACATGCAAGTTGTCTGTGAAGAAATCTATCAAATTGAGCGACAGCAAGAGGCTGTGTAGGAATCTTCTGCCTACTTTTATTTCCAATATACAAACAAGGCAGCAGCGAACAAAACACACTCAGAACGAGTAAAGGGAGTGTCCTCTGCGCTGCATGTAGTTAAGCTACAAATTTCTTGCCAGAGGATGCTGTGGATGCTAAAAAGTGATACTGGTAGTGTCATCGAGGTAGGCTTATGAAATAGAGAAACCACTGAAGTTTAGGAAACTTTAGAGCTGAACCATAACTGTTAGCTAGAGAGTATTTACAGAATGTATTATACGAATGTATGTTCTCTTGTTAGACTCTTTGTGCTTTTGGTCACCCTATGAGATGGGGATCAGGCTAGGAGGACCTCTGCTCTTCCCTAGCACAAGCATTCTCTCCAAGAGCCCCTCACATGCCAAGCAGCAGCACTTGCCTTGTTTCCATAAACATGTCACAGAATACTTAAAACCAAAGGTGGTGGGGGGGAAAGGTGGCTTTGTGAAGCAGCAAATCTGATCTATGCCAAATATAAAACAGAAGCAGAAGTAAATGATTTTCATCACAGAGTAATAATGCTGGAAATAAATGATTCACAGTAGTCACAGGAAGACTCTGTGGGCTGGTGATTGGAGTTACTGGGTGTTCTTGCGCAGGAGGGACTGAGGTCTACAATAATTTAAGCTGTCAAAAGGGGCACTAAAGAAAAGCAGGCATGCAGCATACAGATAAATCAGAATACTGAAAGCAGGTAAAGGCACTGTTTGCATTGTCACATACCTCTAACCAGTCAACGAGATTAATCAATCTGCCACACTCCAAATGAAGCTTATATGCTATGCATATATCAGGGGCTTTGTTAGAAATGCTTCCTCCATCACTTTTCAAAGCTTGATTCTGACAAAAAAAAAGGCAGTAACTTTGATCAGTTTTTATCTTGAACAATCTCCAGGCTACATATAACATTATTTCAGGAAACGAAATTCACATAGTAGGTATTTTAAGCAAATGTTTACTGGTTGTGTGTACACAACCAGGAAAATAAGAAAACATACCATTAAAAAAAACCCCACCAAAACCAACAAAATCCACCTAGGTACTTCACTCCTGGGGTTCCTTCTACAGTTCTGTACACTTAAGCAGTCTCTACTCTACTGAGTGATTTTCTGATTAGGCTTTCCTCCATTTCTTTTGCTAGTTCTATTTACATATCGGAGAGAAATATTCTGTTCTGTGGATCCAGGAAAAGAAGCTAGTCATGATTTGCCTCAGACTGTACTATGCAGAAAATAGAAAACTGTCCCTTCCCACTCCCACTCCCCCAAAAGGAAAGAGGAAGTCTTAGTCTAGATCTATCAGGTGTACTAAAAAGCAAAATGGCTTCTCTCGTCTCAGAGTTTTATCTCTGACATGTAACAGTCATTTCTCTCTGGACTGAAACTTGGCACCTATAAAAGCAAAAGTCTGATTTCTCAAACTCCTCTACATGTTGGGAAATTCAGGTCATCAGCACCGAACCATTTACTTGAGAAGTAAAAAAGCCACTTGAGCCAGAAGCAAAAGTCTCTAAAGCTGCAGAAATTTACAGCATTTTGTATATTTTTTTTCCAGTTTTCAGTTTCACGCACTGTAAGAAGCCAGCTTGCAACATGAGAACAATCACTGATCATTCCTTTCAGTTTGTGTAAATTTTTGCTAAAATTCTTTTCCATGTTAGTAAAATATGCAAGTTACTTTTGGGAAGTCTGTAAAGCCCTAGCTAGGTTACTTTCATAAATAAATGCTCTTCAAGATAGGAAAGAAAGTTGGACAAAGAATGTAACTTTGCTCAAGAATCTCTAGCTTACCTTTCATAGACCTCAATCAATCCCTGCAATTTGTGAGACTCAGATTCAGATGGGACTCTAGCACTTACGAGACATTTCACAATTTCCAGAAAGCCTAACAAGTTTATTTGCTCTGTACAAGGAACAAAAGAGCTGCAGACATTAGGTTAATGTCTGTCAGTTCAGTCCAGATGGTCTCCAGATTTCAGAGTAACGTGGCTAAACCCTCAAAATGTTATAATCCAGACATTACTTTACCCGACTATAGTTCGGTGAGTGTACCATAATAGTTTCAGCTACTACTGTGTTACTAACTGGTGAAGTTACACCTTCTGGCTTATTTACTGGCTCACCACTGCTCACAGGGATAATCCTACACCTTTCTCTTCTCCCCTCTGCTACTTCACCTACCTCTGTGGCTTCCTACCACTCACCCATGTGCCAGCTCAGGTGCTGCTGGACACTTGGCATTGATCTTCTAGTCATAAGGCCAGGACAGTTATTACAACCAAGAGAGGATGGAATTTCTACAGCAACTGCACTCTCCTAGAACAGGTTCATCTGTAGAGATCAGTATCTAGCTGGATCACATGCCAAGAATGATCAAGGAAGGATATTGGTGATTGTCACTGCGGGGTCTCTGGTGGCACCTGAAGGAATTCAGCCTCACTTGCGCTAACTAGGCCAACTCTGTACAGCAGAGCGGGAGGGACCTGCAGCTGCGTGTGGGGAGACCTCAGCTTCCTGAGGCAGCAGCACACACACGTATTGTCCCCGAGAGGAAATAACTAGACTGACAAGCAGGAAGCTGCCCTAGAACAAGCAGCCAGTTGTGAAACCACCTATACAGCGCAGAGGTGCTGTTTCAGAAAGAGTACGGGAGTGGGAACAACTCAGAACACTGCTGATGAGGGGTTTCTCTTGCTTGACCCTGCTCCCAGAGGCTTGACAGAGAACAGACTCGCATTTTGCTCTGGAATCCGTGTTACTGTCTTTCCCAAGGACCAAATGCTAGTATTTCCTTTCCCTGATACGGGACCTTAATTGCAACTCGAGGGTTTTCGTTTCATAGCAATCAAAGTATCTTCATGGGTAACAGGGCTCATTCCTTGAGATCAATGTGAAATATTGTACTTCTTACCCAAGGTCAAGAACAAAACTTGCATGACCATCTAAACCCCAGGAAGATCCAAGATCAGATTTCCTTGTGCTGACACAATACTAAGCAGTGCTTTGCTGCTATTCCAAGTTACAACTTGTTGAATTTTCAAGGGATCAGCTAAAACAAAATTACACTTTTTTTGTAGTTTTGGTTTTGTTTTTTCTCCAGAATAAGTACAATCCTTGGTTCACATTTTGCTAAATAAATAACTGGACTAGATTCTTGTACGAAATGCATCTCATATTAATCATTTGCTAGTACTCCGCTGAAGCAGATCCTCTTCTGTCCTAGCCTTCTGGAAGGAACAGCTCTAGAGAACTTTGCTCTGGTCATGGCCCAGGAAAGTACAAGCCATGCAGAAGTCATGGATACAATTAAGAAAAAAAAATATTTATTTGACTCACATGGATTAAAATGCTAAGCAAGGTACTCAGCCAATACTGCTGCTGTTAGAAACTACGCCAAGCCTTCACAATCTACTCAGAAAACATCGGAAATATGTTAAAGAACAAAGTGCAGGACGTCAGAGGGCTTTAAATACTGTCAGCTCATCAAAGAGAATACTTATAAAACACATCAGCAGATTGATTTTGCTAGCTCTCCTGATCTATATTTTTACAGGTTTTCTAAAAATACGTTACTGAGGTTCATGAGGTCTCTTTAATGGCAGCCCACTTGCTAACTACTGTTTTCACAAATAAGCTCTTCAAGTGGCTTTAGAAATAACTCCTGCAAACAGCAAAACTGACAACCCTCATTCAAACAGGGGCACAGTGCCAACAAACCCAGTATCAATCAGGCTGTCGATTTCAAAGACTGATCTTTATCAGGTATTTCCTGATAAGTCTTGGCTTTGACTCAAGTAACATATCATCACTGATACAGCTACAACCAATGTTTTCTTCAAAACTGTGATCAGATTTTTAAGGGAAATGTTAGGGCATGAGAATAACTCCGAGTAGCGTCTATAATCAAGTACAAAACACAGAAATGTATGTTCAACTCTTTCCAAATCCTGCTCTATTTATTTATTTCAGTCATCCTGTGAATTTGACTTACGAAAGAAGTGGGAAAGGGGCTAGTTTGCTTCTCTAGAAAAGGGCAGGGTTAACCAATAGAATCCATGACAATCCTTTTCTCGGACTAGGAAAAGACAGGACATGAATACACAACAGATAGGGAAAAAAATGTAAAAAGAAGAACAAAGGATCCCTTTAAATATGCTATACTTGAGCTACTGTTAATGTCATCACTAGGCCTGAACAGAGCCTTCACCTTAGAGCAAGGCAACACAGTGAGGACTAAGCACCAGCCCTGCAAAGAAAGTCTCTGGAAAGAGCCACAGATACTTATTTTTCGCCATGGACAGTCATCCCATTTGTAATGGAGGACATAATGACTTTTCTGCTGCATCTACAGGAGAAAGCAAAGATCACGACTAGAACAGTCTCTGGAAAATGGATTCCCCATACAGAACTCTTTCCATAATTAGCTTCTTTATTTCAGCCAGACAGATCCCCTAGCTCTTTGCAAAGTCCCCAGTTGCTTATCGACACTAACTTGCTGGTTCTCTGAAAAGCAGCTGAACGTGTGCCAAACTCCACGGCACAGCAGAACTAAGCCTTACACACCATCCTCATGTGCAGCCTGCACAAACCACTCCTGCACCACAAAAGACTCGCTTGTTTCTTACCTTCAGGTAGCAGTATGGGTTATTTAAAGCTGTATGAAGTGCAATCCTTGGGGCAGCATTCAAGTGCTCACGGAGAACACTGGCTGTGTTGAAATACACTATCTCATGCAGAGTCTTGTGGTCTGCAGGAACAAGGTAATTTCTGAAACAGCAACATGAGGTACGGGGGTAAGTAAGGAGTGAAGATACAAGCTTTACCTTAAGAGAAACAACAGAAGTCTACTGCAGTCAGAGACTACAAGAATATACGTTTCCCAACCAGTACTGATAAAAATGAGATGAACAGCAATGAAATAAACTTTAAGCAGGGAAGTCAGTTATTATCAACTCTGCATCTAATGGGTTTAGTGTAGAACTCTAGCTCAGCCACTGACAAATTCAAAAATAAGGGCAGCAGCTGAAATGCTAACACCAGTCATGTACTCTACTCCACAGATCTTGCTTATACATCTCGAGGCCTCCTGATGAGCCTCTGCTCATCTCTGTCTTTACATCTGAAGCTTTTTTCTTGGCACAGTCACACTTTCTGTTAGCTTCTCTGCCTCCACCCGCAAGGCTCTATAATTAACAAGTGCCTTCATCTCTTCCCCCACCCCAAGCCTTTCACCTTTTCTGCTACAGAGCTGCCTCCAAAACCCTATCTGCCATGCCTTGCTCACCGCAACAGTTCCCAAAATGGATAGGATATCACTCTTGACATCTATACAGTTCCATAAGTAGAACAGATCAGCAAAGATTAGGGTAAAAACTCTTGACTTTATTTTGCCACATATACCCAGTCCCCTCTTTTTTCCGTAGCCAAAATAAGTTGTTCAATTCATGTGCAAATTACTTCTGCTAATCTATGGAAAAGATTTGTTTTTAAATTATTATTTTTAGAGCCCTCATCAAAGAAAGAATAGGAAGGGAAAAAAAAAGCATGCTTCATACCGCAGGGACCAAGACACAATTTTGACAAGATTAACTTGTTAACATTTTAGCAAAATTTCTGTTGCAATTTATGGTGCAAATTAATGCAGGAATATAAAACTGGAAAGCTCACCTTACAAGGCTGTCTATATAGTCAACAACTTCAAAACGAAGCATTTCAAACTTTGTCAGTTTCTTAGACCGCCTTGATTCCTTCAACTCCAACAAAGTCTTTAAAAAAAAGTGGTGCATAAAACTACATGGGAGGTAGTTATTCTCTGGAGAACACAATCTATATGTTTAACATTTATAATTAAACTTTGCTGGCATGTCTTCATTATGATGTTTGAAAGTGTGATCCTGCAGTTATTTTTATTTAGGCCACTGTATTCAGTTCTCAAACTGGCAGAAGTTTGGGAAATCCAAAGAAATATGTGTTAGGCAGAATGTGTAATTTACAAGTTAAATAAGAAGAAACCCCCCTAATTTGTATTTTAAAATCCTAGTTTATGACATATATTTTCAGTAATTTTCTAAGTATCACGTGGGCCTGACATGCATAGTTGGTACTTATTCATTCATTTTTAAGAAGAGTTACTTACACACAACCTTTACTCAGAGCTCCAGCAAGCTGTGAAGAACTAACCATGGACAATTACATCTTAGAATAAGGAACTAGTCAGTAAAGCCTAAGCAGGCCTAACCTTCTGAAGATGATAAAGGTCTGTCTTCTTCTGGAGCTCCTTTTGTGGCGACACGGACACATCACGTTCTTGGAAAGCTTCTGCTACTAGAACAAAACTGATGTTTGATATGTGGGGTAAACTTTTCCTGACTACCTATATAGAACCCCTAACCCAAGCAATCTGAGAAGTGTTCAGTAACTTGTTCACATAGACCCGAACACAGGCAGCTTCTGAGTCTTGCATCTTGTAAAAGATTGTTAAAAAAAAAAAAAAAAGTCTGCAGTGCAGCTTATCCAACAGTAATTAAGTAACCAAAACAATTCAGCCCTGAGCAAAGATCCAGCACAAGCCTTACAAATCACTTGAATTTCACTTATGTCATCCTAGGTCATACTCTCAGTGTTTGCAAGTTGGACAGATTAGTAATAGATACTACTGATGTTTTAGGAGTGTTCAAAAAGCCACACACTGCATATTTTTTTCCTTCTCACATGCAGAAAACCACTAAGAAATTAGTTCTTCCTACTTAACCCAGAAACTGCAACCAGAGCAGCAAACCAAAACCGTGCTAAGGTATTTCATTGTCCAGTTTTATTCTCATCTGAATTTGTAACAGAATTTTGTTTTCATAGCCATGTAGTCTGTTGATCAATTGCACCAATAATTAGTAATTTTTAGGTAAAAACAAAGAAGTAAAAACTCACAAAGCACAATCAATACCAGCATGAGTGATAATCAATATCAAAACAAAAGGTAACTAGATTTCTTGCCTTACTTATGAAGACGGTAATAAGATGGAGGTTCCACCTACAGATCACAGGTAAAGCTCCAATCATCAGTGACAATTGCAATACATAAAAGCTTTCTGGTGACCTACATAGAATGAGTTGCTATTTTCCAGTGCCATGTGAACATTTGTATTTGTCTTGCAGAGTTCAAAACAGAGAACTTCCGCTCTCCACTATTACACTGACATATGCCGAGATACATTTATCAAATCCTTCAGCTCAAAATAGGCTGAACATAAGGATATTTGTTTCCTCAAGCTTCATGGTTTTATTTTTTCCAGTTCATTAAGCAGTTGGGAAGATGGACTTTGTTGTTGTTAAAAAAAATAAAAAATAAAATAAAAAATTGGACTATCCTTTCACTCTAAGGGCTCTGTGGGAGATGAGGGTATATAGCATTTCTGTCAGACTTATGAAAACTCCCGCTGAAGATCAACACAGAAACATACAGGAAGAAGTCACCTAACTTAGCAACCTATAAATGTAAAATTTATCTTAACTTCCCCTTCTTACTTTTTCATTATAGCTTAAATCCACTCTGAAAACAAACTAAGATCATTCATGGATTCATTAGACCTTCTCTGCTTGTAAAAACATCCTCAAATCCTAACTGAAAATAAGTAATGCCTTTTTTGTTTTATAGCTCTGCATGTCCCTGAATTCCCCAAGTTGTTCTTTTTGATTTATTCCCTCAAGGTAAAAATCCAACTACTTAAAAGCATTTTGCTACAATTCTTTTTTTCCAAACTAGGTGAACCTTTAAGTTTTCCATCATAGTTCAGATTCTTCCGTGCTGGTATCTTCAGTGACATAGACAGCTTTTTCAAAGTGATCACTCATTTCCTGTACCACAGCCCTGCTCTTACTACAGCTAATAAAAAATACATAGTACAGGCAAGAGCCAATTCTTCTAAACAAGCCTCAGTTAACCCTAGAGCATTACATGACTAATTAATTTTAGACTGTATTTGGTGGCTTATTGCCTACTTGTCCAAATGGTGGGTAGCAGCCACATTGATAATGAACTTCATTTAATATGCATGAAACAGACCAGATGATAACCACTTCATCTTCAAAAGGGGATCATTGGGGAGCACTTCTCCGTAGTTCAGGGGAAGCAAAGAAATTCCTGTTCCAGAAGAATGCTGGAATACGCCATGTTCCTATTTCAGAAGGAATATGGCAGTTTCTGTTAACCTGCCTCTGAAAGACAGAAGGCTGCTACTCATTTGCCTTACTAAACTTTTAAATATGTGTTCTACCATGAACAATCAAATACATGGGCCTGACAAGTTACAGCATGTCAGCAGAGCCCTGACAACTGGCACTTGGTGTCCTAGCTCTTACATGAATTTAACTGAAAGTGCAGGTGAAAGAACTTTATATACATTTGGATTAAATACCATGTTATAAGGAAGTCTGCTCCTATTTATCTTTCAATATCTGTCTTTATCTGTTAAATATTTGTTTTTAATGATTGCAACATCTGGTAAAATGCTCAAAATAGATGTATGACAGATTTAGTGAGTAATGTTTGCTGATCTGTCCAATTTCTTATCTCACATCACTCTTCCGTTTTATAAAAAGCATGAATCACATACCCATAAAGAATATAAACATATCCTAATTTTTGCATGTATTTAAAAAAAAATCCTGAAAAATATGATGGTTTAATACAATGACAGGATCTCACAAGGGAAAATGATACCCACTGGTCAGATGATAAAACAGCTTTCATATAATCTGCAGTGGAATGTTATGATGGTACACACCCACCTTCTAGTGTCTCAAACTGGGTCAAGAACTCCTTCAACTTCTCTACTGTCTTATCAAACTCCTTTCCAGAAGATGACACAAAAATTTCCACACATTGCTGAAGCATGGTTACCAAATCAGACTTATTCAACATCCTAAAAGACACAATTGTTGGCTAAAGTTGAAACACAGAATGATGAAATAGCTTTCAATGTTCTTAGTTGAAAAAAAAAGTGAAAAAATAATTTTAACAACTCCTTCTAAAAGAGCAAACCTCCAAAATTTCAAGCATTCAGTCTTGCGGTGAAGTCATTTTTTTCCTTGCTGTCATTAACAGAAAGAAACAAATCAACTTGGATAGATGTTCTTCACATTTTCCTGCAGAACTGACAATTAAAGCTTTTTTTTATATTCTAACTAAAAACAGTTGCTGGAGAGTTATACTTTCTGAAACTGTGAGTCAGATTTTAAAAAAAAAAAGTATAGTAGGGTTCATAACTCATTGCCAAGAACAGTAAATGAAATGGTAAGAAAATCAGATTAGTATGTATTCACACATCCACAAAATCCATTACTCCCTGTGATTCAGAATGATCCTCAAACAAAATCCGAATTGCTGTTTTCTCTGTTTAATTGCTATAAACCTAACCACTAGAATCTCAGAATCAATAAGGTTGAAAGAAACCTCTTGAGATCATCTAGCCCAGACTCCAGCCTAGCATTTACTTACTTTCAATTATGTACCAGGGCATTTTATAAAAGTCACCATGCACTGCTCAGGCTCAGAATCTTCATTTAAAAGATATCAAAGCAAGTCCTTGCAAATATCCATAAATGAAATCCAGAATTACAGTCATTGCATCATGCCAGTTCCATTACACATGCATGTAACTTTTTTTTCATGCAGTGCAAGAGGTTCCCATTGCTAAACACTCTGGTTCTGAACAATCACACATTTGTAATAGCTGCTCTTACTAGGAGCCCTTCCCAGCCTATTCTTTGTGTTTCTACTTTGTCTTATACAAAACAAAGGTGCTAATAGTTTATGCATATTAGAAGACACAAAAAACCACAGCTACACAAAAAAGGAAGCATGACAAATGAAATCATGGTGATCAGTGCGTCAGGCAGTGGGTCTCCATGTCAGCTACCTAAATATTGACTAAGAGAGATTTAAGGCAGAATTCAGAAGATGCTGGAGAAGCTTTGTGGATGTCTGGAAGGGCAATTTTCTACTTTCCAGTTCCTAACTGGCAGTTGATGCTAAATGCTGGTAAAGGCTAGAATTTGAAACTTCAGTTTCAAATCTGATCCAGAGTTACGGATTTTTGCAAGTCAGGGGCTGCCTTCAGATACACTTCTTTTGTACAGAAAAACATCAGGAGTTAACAACAGAAAGGGTGACCTTGAGCACACAAAAGGCTAGAAAACACTTTGAAACTGTCTTGTAGAATATAATGGGTAAACAAGATAGCCTTCTTCCAGGCCAGACAAAACACAGCAATAACAAAACACCTAAGATGGAGAGATGATAACCAGATCTGGGGATCTGTGAATGGGAAAAGAACAGATTTATTTTAGCAATATTATTCAAAAAGAAGCTGCAAGTTTTAGAAAACCTTATTTACAACAACAATGGGATTACAGGGCCTAAAGAACAGGCAAGATGATAGTTATTACATATCAGGAAGCCATAAAGGATCCTTTTCAACCTTTTGGATTACTGCAAGGTATGCCAGATATCAGAGGGTGGGGTTAAGATTTTAATTCAGTTAGGAGACAGGCTTAAAGCAGAAAGGAAGATCTCAGATAATCCAAAAACAGGGAAAAAAAAAAAAATGTGTCTCTGATTATTCAGAGACAACTTATGAAAGAGAAGAAAATAAGCTAGGATGAAGTCCATAGAAAATCCTTCTGAATGCTTGAGTAGGGAATCATCTGAAGAAGTGATAACAGAGATTGGTCAACAATAAAATGACAAAGTCATGGAAGGGAGGACTGTGATAAGCAGATGGCATCAGTGATTAGCACACAAAACCAGAGTACAGTATCTAGGCAGAAGACAATAGGTCAGACAGTCCTCAAAGTTTTGCCACCTAAAAGCTTGTCCCAGCCAGTTAGCTTCCCACTCTGCAAAATCTCAATCTTATCTTTCTTCTGACTGGATTAATCCAATGTGAACTAAAGCTCAAACACTCTCCTTCTCTCTCCCCATGATATGTTTTAGACTCTAGACAACTAGACTGAAGTAGAATAACACTATTGTCTAGATTGCTAAAAGTAGGTCCATCTATGAAACACCATCTATGTGGAGAGCACTTATTGCAGAAGGGATAAAAGACAGTCCAAGGAAAGGCTAAAGTGGAGAAACAACCAACCAACCACAAAAGGAACTCAATGTACCCACTGAAAATCCCATATTCAAACATGATTAAGAAAGGGCAAAAGAGAAACTTTGTTACAAACCAGTAAGTAAACTGATCAAAAGCCTTTCTATTTTTTACTTTCTAAATACAAGGAAAAAAGTTGGACTCCAGAAAACCATTGAAAAGAAGAATAAGGGATGGGAAAGGGCAAACATAAGGATATAAACAGATGATGTGGCCCCTGGAAAGGCAAGAGATATTAAGGAACAGTGAATAACTTCCATACCTGACCAAGGGGAAAAAAAAAAAGATTTTGAGTGTAAGGGGAAAGTTCACATTTTATAATTTTCTTCTAAAACACAGCAGCAAGATTCCATGCAGAAAAGCAGAGACAAGAGGAACTATGTGTAAAATAGAGAGAGTTAAATAAAAAGTTAAAAGCTAAAAGAATAATAATCACAGCTGGAATCCCAAGTATTTGAAGGAATTGTGTTGGAGGAGTTTTGTTAGAAAAATGACAGAACTCTTGTAAGGAAAAAAAAAAAAGAAGAAAAATTATCTATGAAAGGAATGACTGTGATCACTGTATTTCTAACAGAAGCTACCACAGTGGGAGCCAGGAGCAGAGGAAAAACAGGAGGGAGATGAAGAGGTAAGAGTAAAGTGGGAGCAAGCCAGAATCTGATGGCAGCATCAACTTTTAAAACAGGAGAAGAGGCAGATGAATTCAGAGTGGAAGAAAGCACATTAAACATAGGAGGAAAAAAGGAGAGGAAAAAATGGCCAAGAGTTATTAGAGAGTACAGAACACACAGTACAGGAAAGCAAAATGACACATCTGCAGGCAAGGATTGATAGGTGATTGAATGCTGTCAAGGTTCAGGAGAGTCAGAGAAGGATTGAGAAGAAAAGAATGTAGAACTGACAAATCAAGTACGTAATCCTTTCAAAGGGATGAGGGTAAAGCACGTAGCGCAGTGGCGATGCCTCAGAACCACTCAGTATGCCAAAGGTACAGTTTGAAGAGTATGTTTCCTTGTGTATATGAGCCCAGAAAGTTATCCTCCACCCACCAATGACATGTTTTTTCTATTCAGTTTTACTCTCAGACATACCAAACCTCACCAGCTCAGAGGCCCTTGAAGAGGCAGTGATGGCAATGGTGTTGCAGCAGCTCCTTGTGTGGCAGAACCAATGTATTATTTGAATGATTATAGCTATCAGGAAACAGCCACTTGCCATTACAAAGCATGTTTAAAAGTCTGTAGCTACAACGTTGCAATTGAAGGTTTTTCTATTAGGAAAATTGGCTTAGATGACTTTTCCATTTTAACTACTGGCGGACAACAGAAGTGTAGGCTCTCCTGAAGTACTAATCTCACAACAACACAAAAAATTAACTCAGTCCCTGTACAAACTGTTAGACAAAGGAGGCAAGGGGAAAGCAGTAAAATAAAAAAATAAGAAAGGCCTCAGCTACTCATTTGGAACAAATTCTAATTTTCACAACAGATTAAAATTTAGGCCAACTAAAACTAATAATTTGGTTGATAATATCTAACACAATGATACTTTGAAAGACAAAGCTCAACTGATGTTCTCATTCACACACAGTAATCTCAGTGGTTCCAGCATAATTACTCAGGGCGTAAGAGATACCAGAACCTGGCTGAGTCTCATGGAAAACAGCAGAAAGACAAAATGAAAACAACAGTCAATTATATTTGTGAACAATCCTACAACTAGCTGCAAAAAGGTAAGATCTTCAGCTTTAAGTTCCAGAATAACAGATGACTGATATTCTCCATGTGTACACTGGTATTAAAATGAAAAAAAAAAAAAATCACCTTGCTAGCTGAAGAGATGACTCATACTCCTTTGTCTCCCACACTTGGTTTTCCAAACATGCACAGTGCAGCTCCCTGATCTGTTATGCAGAAGGTGAAGAAAAGATAAAGTGTTTTACAAACAAAGCAATGCAGAACTCTCACAACAAGCTCTTCAAAGTAATACGTAATTCCTTTGGAGCTTGTTTCCCAGAGAAGCAGAATGATTGCAAAAGAAATGAAAGCATTTAGTGTTTTACAGAACTAAGCTCCTAGTGTTGCCGGAGTCTGTATGTTGCTCTGCACCAGGTTTCAAACAACTAACATACAGATGAAGATAACTACAGAGGACAGAGAGGAACTCCAAACAAATGCCCCAGCTAAAATATTCAAATACTGGGACAAGTTCATGCTGATTTTGTAGTTGGGGACAGATCCCAATAACAGTGTGGAATACATTGAGAACTGACAGACAAGTGCACGTGCACAGAAGATACTGTTCTTCTAGAAATTGCTTAGCATGAGAAGGTGGATTTAATGACATTAGAGCAATATGGCTATTAAGAGCAATTATCACTGTTTCTTTACTATCATTTCATTCTGTACAGAAGGTTGCTAAAACTCAGTCTCTTCATCTGCATTTGACTAGCAAGATAAAAGGTGGTAGAAGAGTACAAATTGTCTGCAATGAATACAGATAATCCCAGGTGTGGGTAAGTCAATGTGCAGATTCTTTTGCTGATCTGTGCATCCGCCTCCTCCTGGGAACTCCTTCCTGTTGACTGACAAGGTATCATCCACACCACTAGAAAACCTACATGCTGTTGCCCTCTGCCTACAGCAAGAAAGCACATCTCCATTTTAAGAAGCAGGTGGCAAAGCAGCAGAACAGTGAGCAAAGAGAAAGAATAAATCCTTAATCAGATGTCATACTTTGAAACAAAAACCCCATGTTTCACTAAAATGGAATAAAAATACATCACCTGCTTGCCCAAAGGATACTTTGGAAGAGAAGATGTGAAAACATGAAGACATCTCAGAACTGAGACATAATTTTCATGGTAAACATGCAAGTCCTCCAGCAACTTCTGTATTGTTTCCTACAGTGACAGAATAATTGTTTTGTAAGTCATTCTGACATCCATTTATTTAGAGCTCTCAAAAAGTACTTCAAATGACTCTGAAGCTTTGACATTGTGGTGTGCTATGATCTAAATCACCAGTGTTAAACTAAGACCACTATGCAAAAAAGCTGTATTTCAACAGTTCACTGCAATCACATTGCATGTTGTTAACTTTACCTTCTTCTTCAGTCTCACTGGAGAATTGTTATCGATTAGCATTATTATTTTACCATTTTCAACTATATTTAGCCTTTAGATTCGTTATGTCATCTCACAAAAACAAGACTATACAACATACCTTTTAACAGGCAATTTAGTTTTACTCAAATTCTTATTATTTGCATTTTTATATTACAAATTTATTTAAAAATTTATTTCTTATATTATGGGTGGCTGCTGTTTTTATTAGTTAGGTATATGTAAAAAGACCAGTTCACAGAAAATAAAGAAATATGCAGTTGCTGCTCCTATGTGCTCTTAATTTGACTGTTTATTCATAGCTTGAAAACTGAAAAAAATAATTAGGTATTAGGAAAAAGAAATTATTAACTGCTGCTACTGAATTTACTGGATGGCATCTCATTATCACTGGCCTCCCAAGGAAACATACGTAACACTTCTGGAAAACCACAAGCAAAATTTATGGTAGCTGTATTAAAGTATTTTGGGATCATCACATTTAAGTTCGTGAATCAGAAGATCTTCTCTCACCTGTCTCCAGTCAAAGATAAAGAAGAAAAAAACCACAGAATTCTCTATATATTTTATTGTCATTTTGCTCAACTCTGAGCAAACTATTCCAAATGGAAAAATAAAACAAGTCACTAGAGTTTTCTAAAGTTAAACTGAAACAAACAGTATCAAATATTAAAGAAAAAAAAAAAAGCAAAACCTTATCTGCAGGCAATATAAGGAAGTTCTGACATGTGGAAAGATTAAGTATCATACTGCAAAGACTGAAAGTAACAAGACACTTAGAGCTGCAGAGAGCTTTCTGATGTTTAAAAAGTTTGAGATTATTAAAAACATTAAAGACATTTCTCCCAATGGACATTTTGTCTATTAAAATTTAAGGGTCACTAATATAACAATTGTTTAAATTAATTCCAAGACCTTATGGTAGACACTCACAAGTTTGTATTTTAATTCTAAGCAGGAAT